>NC_061120.1:61712880-61815484 GCF_002878395.1 Capsicum annuum
GCACCTAAGATAGGAATAACTAGGCTAATTATGCCAAAAAGTAATATCCAAAATGGCCTAAATGGTCCAACTAAAATACCAACACCTAAAGCACATCCCAAATCTAACATGATGGAATAAACATACTATGAAGTAGCTCAACATAACCAGGGGTAAAACCTAGCCTACTTGGACGCAGAAGAAAGCTCACAAGATCTACTAAATCACCATTTTCTGATATGAAAAGCTTCTGCAAGATATCAAGCTATCAAAACCACTTTGTACTCATCATTATGAGAATAATGATACACTATTGTACTTCAGATCAAAAAATCCCATGTAGTTCCCATTTGTGGAAAATCACATTTTAGAAACCAACCTAGTGTTCCCTTATGCTCAACGAGTCATTAACCTCATGAATGGTAAACTCGAAGCTAATTTGGGGCTAAAATAAAACTCCAATGTTTTGGGATTCTTGAATATGAGATGGGAAATTTTACAAGGAAATTAGAGAAATCTTACCTTAAATTTGAAGGAAAATCGCGTAATCAATCAATATCTAAGCTCCCAAATCACCCACAAAAGTTACTCTCAAGCTTTCTTACTAATTAGAGTTTTATTTCACTTGGAATAGATGAAGAATGGGCAAAATTATTCAAAAAGGATCTATTCATACCCATACAAGGTCCTCGAGTATCGCTATTACAACCCGACTAATTTGATCATGATATATGGCATCAGGTGCAGAAGACTACTGCGACATTCCCCTATCGTGATCATAGAACTAGTGGTCTACTTAAGGAGTATCATTCATGACTAAAAGTGTTATAATTGTGGCACTTTTCGGTGTTGCCAGATCACTATTATGATCGTGAATGCACCAGTTATAGCTGAGACTTGGCATTTTCCAAGTCTCCACCAATCCCTCGATATTCATTCATAATCATACATATACAAATGAACTTTTTATCTATTCTAAACTCAATGGTGCATTTGAAATTTTTATTCAAGGTTGTTTCAACAAAAAGTGGGTCCCACACTCAATTTTTATTTTCTTAACTTTTCGACCAATTTGTTGAAATAAGCCCGGGTGCTTTGGGACCTGAACAAAGAGTCCTCCAAGCTTAAAATATATAGTTTGGAGTTGCTGGGACAGTTAAAATTTTCATTTGAAGTCATTTAACTAAAGGCTTTGCGTGATGACCATTTGGAACTAAAGAAGACTTCAAAATAGAGAAATGGCTCTGAAAACCAAATGAATTGCCTAGTAATAATACTATCAGTTCCAGCAAGTCATACATGACTTGGGGCATCTATGGAGAAGCTTTATTTGTGAAAATAAGTAGAAATATGGAAAATGACCTGAAGGGTCATTACAAAACAAACTGGAACGTAGTGATAAGTAGTCCGATGGATAATCAAACATGCAATGATTATTTGATTCAACCATAAAAGAATCATCCTAGCTTCAATGGAGGGGGTGATGACCCAAAAAACTTTTATTTAATTAAAGATATGAACTTTCCCTTTTGGTTATGAAGTATCATATGTTCAAGATGAATTTAAATCATGATTTCCTTAGAAATTTGACTAAATTCATGTCCAAAGATGTTTTCATGAACAGTTAGGTTATCTCATGCGTTAAGTTTTGATTCCCATGACATATCCAATTGAATTTCACATTATAATATCTAATTATGAACTTTGTCATGTCTATTAGTATTTCCAAGTGAATGTATTATATTTATACTTTGAGTTGTATGTTTCCATGTATTATCCCATTGATTTCATGTTAAGTCCCCAACTTATGAAATTAGTCATTCACCCATGTAGTTTTCACATGTACATCATATACCTATGTTCAAGTTAATGATTTCCATGTGTTTGATGAATCGCTCATGTTAGTGTCTTTGAACCATAATCACTTATTTTGATGTTTTAAGATTGATATCGTATGTTGTACTCATTCAGTGCTGGTGGATTATGAACACCCGATGCCTATGTGTTTTACATGATTTTTGTTTTCAAGTAACAAGTAAGATAGAATCATGATTTTATTCTCATATTCAGATTACAACCTTTATAATGAAAGTTCCAGTTTTACTTCATGTTAAAGACATTGGTTTACATGTTTAAAATTACTTCAAAATCTGTATGCACTGTTGTTTTCAAAATACCATGACCTGAGCTTACTAGCTTCAGTGCATATACAAGTTAGTATTTTAGTGTCATTCAGTTAGGAGTAACCCTTATCACCTAGCGAACCCAGGGATGGTGTCTCCTTATCAATTAGGGACGAAGCACTAGTAGCAGTCCTAAAGTTCTAGACCTATGATGCCACTATAAATTTTGAGGGGTCTCAGCATGACACCCTCATTCTTCCGGACATCAACTCTCGTCAGTCAGCTCTTGTACCCTTGGCAAGGTATCAGTACCCTTCTAACTAGGGTTACATATTGGATCAGTCTGTCGGTTATAGCTAGATCCTATAGTCTCAGTCATTATTCAGTGTGTTTTTAGTTCAGTGTTACTTGACCAAGTGTACAGATTTTCAGATACTCAGTTTTATAGCTTTTAGTCTTTCAGATTTCAAATTTATCTCAGTGACATAATAGATATACACTTTGTCTTGCATTCTTAGATATCACCATTTTTATGCATTCATGTTCAGTATATATGTGTATTTAGATCCTTGAGTTATGTCAGTTTCCACCCCATAGTTTCAGACCCTGTATTCATACAATACCCATGTTTTTTTTCAAGCTTAGTTCTACTAATTTTATAAAAGTAAAGTTTTAAGCAACTAGATGTGGTGATTTACCATCTTATTAGATTATGTTTGTAACTGATGTTTCAAGATATTTCATCTTTTAGTCTATTTCAGTATCTTGGTGAGTCTACTTATACTTAGCATGCATGTTTCAAGATTAAGTATAAAATTAATTTTACTTATTGCATTCACCTCCGCTTACTCAGTATATTCCAGAAGTACTGATTCACGTATACGTCTGTGTGGCTACATTGATTCATAATGTAGGTACCATTTGTAGTCCACAGATCATGATCAGATAGTTGCAGTTCTAGCCAGTAGGTGATAAGTTCTCCGCTTTTGGGGACTTTAGTCAGTTATTGTTTATGTACTTTACTTTATTACTCATATGTATTGATTAGTGGTAGATAGAGTCATGTTCCAGCTATCTATAGTCAGTATAGTAGAGGCTTCATAGATGTCAGTCAGAGTTAGTCATGTATTTTCAGTTCTCTCTTTAGTTTTATTAGATTGTAAACTTTATCAGTATTATTTTATCTATATTTTGTCAAGATTATATTTTTGCACAGCAAAACTAGTTATTTAGAATATTATAAATCAGTTTCTCAATAATATGCCAGTTCATAAGTTAGCTTAGGATCACTTGTGATTCCAAGCACCGTGTTATAACTAGGGGGTAGTCTCAGATCATGACAGTAAAAAATTTGTATTAGATCCTAGGCTACAGTGGAATAGTTAGTACAAAAGCAAATATCTAGTAGAGCCTTGCATATCAAAATAATGATGTTGTTTCCTATTTTCAGGATGATATGGGATATTTTTAGGAGTTATTCACTTCTTTCACTTATTTTGTTCTAAGAATTTGAGTTGGTTTATCGAATATTTCATTGATTTCACTCTTTTCCAGATGGCTAAGGCACGTGCTATCGCTACTTGATATAAGGGTTCTGACACCGATCCTAGGGATTCTACTCTTGTTCATAGATAACCCAGAGTTTTTGGATAGTTGCGAGATGTTTCCCTATTTAAGGGCCAAGATAGGGGGCCTCCACCAGACCCTATTCCCAGTTCTAAGCTAGAGTTTCTTATTCCCCAGCTAATAGTGGGCCAGCAACCATCCTAGGCTCTTTCGGGGTTTATTTTTTCTTTAATTATTAGAGATGCCTTGGTTCATCTTTTGGGGTTGGTTGGTGTTGCATTATTTAATGGGGCACAGTCTACAAATCAGAGTAGTACTAAGGTGGGGGCGCAACCTATAGCTGTAAGTCCTAAAGTTGAGGTCCCTCCTACACCCATGGTTGCTTATCTGGTATTTTCTCAGCCAGTAGTTTCCCAGACTACTATGTCTATTGAGGAGCAAAAAATATTAGGTAGATTGTTAGATTGGCTTTGCTTAGGTTTTTTAGTGCTCCAAGCAAGAATGCATATGATGTCCTAATTTTTTTCGAGGATAGGCTTTATAATTTGGGGCAAGTTGAGACTCGTGGTGTAGATACACTACCTTTCAATTGGAATTGGATGCTCGACATCGAAGGAGAGGTTCTCTTAATTCCAGGTCAGCTGGATCTTCCTCTTTGACATGGACTGAGTTCTCCATGATATTCTTGGAGAAGTATATATCCACAGCCTCAGAGAGATTAGTTTTTGATATTGGAGCAAGGCTCTATAATAATGAAGAAGTATGAAACTCTCTTTTATGAGTTGTCTTAGCATGCTAAATCTATTCTAGTTACTAAGTATGAGAGGGTTTGTTCTTTTATGCAGGGTTGAGGCTTCCTCTTTGCTGATCTACTTATATTTTTCTTATTATGGGTAGGTCTTTTACTAAAGTTTTTAATCATGCTCTGGAGATGAAGGAGATGTATTATGAGGCCTGTAAGGGACAATGATAAGAGGCCTATGTATTAAGGTTGTTTGAATGAGAGCCATAATAGTTCTCGATTTATAGGCAGCAGTTCTCATGGTAGATATCCTTTGCATCCATAGAATCAGCCTCAAAGTCAACCTAGTAGAACTATTCATGTAGCTTTAAATAACTGATGAATGTTTGTCTAGTGCGAGTGATCACCCAGGTCAGGGTTGCGGTCAGTCTTTGAGGGCTTTGGTTTCTGGTTATTCTAGGCATGGTAACTATTTTGGGTCAGCTAAATCTTTTGCTTTTGGTTCAACCTTGTGACTTGCTATAGATATGGATCTTATGGTCACTATTTGTAAGACTGCCCTATTTATGGGGTGATTGTTGTTTCAGCTCAGAGTCTTCCACCTATTAAATCAATTCATCCCTTAGCTAGAGAAGGTTATTTGGGTCGTAGGGGTGGTCCCCAGGCTTGTTGAGGTGGTTCTCAAGCAAGTCAAATAGGAGATCGGTCAAGAGCCCAGCCAGATGGTAGGCATGGTTAATTATATGCATTCTTTCTAGGCTCAAGACTGAGTCTTTAAATGCTATTGTCACAAGTATAATTTTGGTATGTCATCTATCGGCTCTGACTTTATTTGATCTAAGATCCACTTTTTCTTATGTATCTACTTATTATGCTTCACTGTTAGAGTTATCTTGGGATTTATTATTTGTGCCTGTGCGTGTATCTACTCCCATGGGTAATTCTTTAGTAATAGATCAAGTGTTCAAATCCTGTGTTATGACTGTTAGAGATATTAATACTCACGCTAACCTTATTGATATGGATATGCTGGATTTTGAAGTTAGTTTTGGGATGGACTGGTTATCTCACTATCATATGGTCATGCATTGTTTTGCCAAAATCGTTACCTTAGCCATGCTCGGTATACCCCTAGTCGTGTGGCAGGGAGTTATTAGCCGCGAGTTATTGGGGATTATATCTTATATGTGTTCCAAGAGACTTATTTTGAGGGGCTACATGTCTTATCTCTCTTATATTTATGAAGTTAGCATGGAGAGTCCATTGCTTGACGTTGTTCCTGTAGTTCATGAGTTTCTTAATGTTTTTGATACCAATCTACCTTGTATACCTCCTATGCATGAGATTGATCTTGTTATTAATCTTGATCCTAGCAACAAATCTATTTCTATGGAACCTTATCATATGGCTTCTACCGAGCTTAAGGAGCTAAATTCCCAGCTTTAGGATCTTCCTAGTAAGGGTTTTACTAGAACATGTATGCCTCATTGGAGAAATTCTCTGCTGTTTGTAAAGAAGAAAAATGACTCCATACACATGTATATTAATTATAGGTAGCTTAATAAGGTGACGATGAAGAACCATTATTCTTTCCCTCGCATTGATGACTTTCTCGACCAGCTTAAGGGTGTAGCGGTATTCTCTATGATTAATTTGAGATTTGGTTACCATCGATTGAGAATTCGAACTGAGGTTATCCTAAACACAACTTTTAGGACCTGTTATGGCCATTATGTGTTCTAGGTGATGTCTTTTGGGTTGACAAAGGCCCCACCAGCATTTATGGATTTGATGAACCAAGTGTTAACACTTTATTTGGATTTCTTTGTGATTTTTTTTATTGACGACATCCTTGTGTATCCAATAAATAGAGAGGAGAATGCGCAGCATTTAAGGATTGTGCTCCAGACCTTGAAAGATCAATTACTTTTTTCCAAGTTTTTTAAGTGTGAGTTTTAGTATGATTCAGTGGCATTCCTTAGACATGTGGTTTCTAAGGATGGGATTATAGTAGAGATGGTGAAGATTGAGGATATTTGTAATTGGGATAAGCCTACATCTCCAATGAAGGTTCATAGCTTTAGTGGATTTGTCGATTATTATAGATGATTCATTGAGTGTTTTACTACTATTTCAGCACCTATGACTAAATTTACTGAGAGAGAGGTTCCTTTTGTATGGTTCGAGCAGTGTGAGTCAAGCTTTAAAAAGCTCAAGGATTTTCTCACTTCAACTCCTATTCTAGCTCTTCCTGTAGGTGGTGAGGGATTTAATGTGTAATGTGATGCTTCTAGCATTAGCTTGGGTTGTGTAATTATGCAGTAAGGTGCACGAGCGCAACAACCTCACTCATGATTTGGAGTTGGTGGTGGTAGTTTTTGCACTTAAGATTTGGAGGTATTATCTCTATGGTGTGCAGTATGAAATTTCACCTATCATTATAGACTTTAGCATCTTATAACCTAGAGAGAGCTTAATGTTGGGCAGAGTAAGTGGATAGAGTTTCGTAAGGATTATGACATATCTATATTGTATCATCCAGGCAAGACAAATATGATAACAGATGCCTTTAGTTGGAAGGCTGTGAGTATGGGTAGTTTGGCTTGTATTTCAATTTCTTAGAGGTCATTGGCATGGGATATTCAGTCCTTAGCCAACTTGAAGGTTCAACATGATATTTTAGACCCTAGGAGGATTATTTCTAGTGTTGAGGTGAGATTTTCACTTCTTTAGCAGATTTGGGATCTTCAGTTTAAGGATAGTAAATTTTACTTCCCATCTTGATTATTTGATAAAGGGTTAGTCCAAGAGGACCAGCATAGCTTTTGAGTGTGTTTTGAGGTTTGATATCCATATTTGTGTTCCGAGAATCGCTGACTTAACTCAATTGATTTTGTAAGAGGATCACCGCTCTAGATATTCTATTCACCCGGGTAAAACTAAGATGTATAGAGCTTTGAGACAACATAATTGGTGGAGTGGAATGAAGAGAGGTGGAAAATTTTGTAGCTTATTTTTTTTATTGTCAGCAGGTGAAGGTTGAGCATCAATAACCAGGTGGTTTGATTCAGATATTACCCATTCCCAAGTGGAAATAAGAGAAATTACAATAGATTATATTTTTGGTTTGCCTCATACTTCTTATGGTTCCAATGGCATTTGGGTCATTATAGATCAGTTGACTAAGTTGACATATTTTATTTCAATTCAGATGACCTTTGGTGTTGAGATGTTAACCAGTATTTATATGCATGAGATTGTCCATTTGCATGATATGCCTATATTTAATATGACAGACCAAGGTTGTATCTATTCTTCTATATTTTGAAGAGCTTTTTAGGAGGAGTTAGCTAGTTAGGTAGATCTTAGTACAACCTTTCATCCATAGACAAATGGCTAATCTGAGTGGACTATTTAGGTGCTTGATCATATGCTTTGAGCCTATGTTATAGATTATGGATGTCAGTGTGAAGAGGACATAGCCTTGGCAGAGTTCGCATATAACAACAGTTATCATTCAAGTATTGAGATAGTACTTTGTAAGGCTTTGTATGGTAGAAGATGGCATTCTCCAGTTGGATTATTTGAGACTTCTGAGATTTAACCTCGCGGTACTGATTTGCTTTAGGAGTCATTGGATATATTCAGGGTGAGTCAATATAGGTTGAGAACAGCTAAGAGTACGTAGAAGCCTTACGCAAACCGTAGGCTTCATGCCTTGAGATTTAGTGTTGATGATTGGGTATTCCACTATGTGTTGCCCATAAAGTGTGAGATGAGATTTGGATGGAAGGAAGGGCAAGCTCAGGCCAAGGTATATTGGACCTTTTAATTTTCTTCGTACAGTTGGTGAGGTGGCTTATCAGTTTGATTTACCTTCAATTTTTTTGTTTTTCAACCAGTTTTCCATGTTTTTTTATTGGGGAAATACATTCCTGATCCATCCCATGTGCATAGATAGGATTCAGTCCATCTAAATGAGAGATTGACCTTCATGGAGGAGCCTGTGCTCATTTTGGCTAGTGATGCTAGGAAGTTTAATGAGATTCCTGTAGTTAAGGTTCAGTCGAGGCACCACCCAATAGATGAGGCTACTTGAGAGATCGAGAGTGAGATGTAGACTCAGTATCCTCACCTGTTCAAGACATCAGGTACATCCTAATCCTTAACTTTAACGGATGAAAGTTCCTTTAGTAGTGGATATTGTACTAAACCTTCAAGTTATTTTCTAATTTTCTGATTTTTCTTGTTGTTAGAGTTTTTCTATAGTTGCCCCAAGTCATTTATGACTTGTTGGGACTGACAGTTCGGTAACAAGACAATTAGTTTGGTTTTTAGAGTCAATTCCCTATTTGAAGTCTTTGTTGTTTCCAAATAGACATCAGGAAAAAAATCTATCAAACAACATCGAATACAAATTTTGACTGATCCAGTAGCTCTAAAATATCAATTTTTGGCTAGGTGGACTCTTGGTTTAGGTCCTGAGGCACCCGAGCTCATTTCGACCAATTGATCGAAGTGTAAAGAAAGTGAAAGTTAGGTGTAGGACCCACTTTTTGTCAAAACAACCACGGATGGAAATTTTGACTACGCCATTTAGTATGAAATGTCACATTTTGTATGGTAACATAGTTTGTTTATGCGTACGGGGGTTCCAAACGAATAATGAAAACCCGATTAAAGTCCATTCTGGACTTAGAATATCTGGTGCACCAGGTTTTTTAGTGTAATCGCAATCGCAAAGGGTAAATTACAATCTCCAAGGGAGTTCTATGTATATTTTGATCGCGAAAGGAAAATCATGATTGCGTTATGCGATTTATCCATGTAGATCACAATCACGATACCCAGTCGCAAATCGACAACATTCGAGTACCTGTTATGGGTATAAAAAGACCATTTTTCATTGATTTTGCTCATTCTTCATCCATTCTAAGAGAGCTAAAACCCTAAATAGTGAGGTATCTTCAATTGAAGCTTGTAGGTGATTTGGGAGCTTTGCTAACACTTATTTACACGATTATCTTTTAATTTATTGTAAGATTTCACCCTTTTCATGGTAGACTTCTCACATTTCTTATTCAAAATTCCCAAAACATTAGAGGCTTTATTTTAGCCCTAAATTAGCTCATACTTTACCCATTCTTGAGGGTAATGATTTCTTGAACATGTGGAAATGATGAATTGATTTTGGAAATGTGATTTGCATAAGTAGGACCTGAATGGGATTTTTGTATAATTTTTTGACCCGAAGCATAATGGTGCAATATGGGTATCATTATTCTCTTATTGAAGAGTAGAATGTGAATTGTATAGCTTGGCATCTTGCAGAAGCTTCTCAAAAGGGTAAAGCAGTGACTTTGCGGATCTTTTGAGCTTTCTTCGGCATCTAGGTAGGCTAGATTTTACCACTTGTTAGATTGAGTAATTTATAGTATATATATGATATTGTGCTGGATTTGGGATGGATTTTTATGTACTGGTGTGATAAACTTCTATACTTGGGTTAGTTAGACCGTTTTGGCTAAGTTGGACATCGCTTTCGGGCTTAATTAACCTAGTTAAACATTACCTTAGGTGAAGTTAACCTTGTAGGCACTTGTTTAGATTGGAAATTCTTTACGAACTCTACTGGTGATAAGATTGCCTTAGTCAATTAGGTTTAGGATGGAAGTAACCCTAGTGGTCATCACTTATGTGGAATTAACTTATGATCTCTATTGGGAAAAAATTACAATCCTAGGGCTCGTTATGGCATATACGACATCTAATAGTGGATTTAGATATCTTAGCCTAGTATGGAGTAGAAATTGATTGGTGAAGGATTTCAAGGATTTAGAAGTGGGATCTTCGACCACCTTAGGCCAAGACTTATGTTAGTTATTGATGATCTTTTATACGCTTGTGTACATCTTGGAAATGCTTATTGTGGTGATATTATTATTATACTATTGAATTAACCCTTGATCATATTATTAACTAAGTTATTGATTATGCTATAGATTAGGCCATTAAGTATGCTATTGACTAAGTTAATGATTACATTAGCGATTATGCTATTGCTTATCCTAAAGATCATGCTTATTGTCTATATTAGTAATTATGCTATTAATTATATATAAGACTATGCTTAGTAATTATGTTAGAGAATATGCTATTGATTATGTTCTGAATTATACTTGTTTAATATGTCGGCGATTATGCCATTAATTATGCTAGAGATCATTCTTCTATTAGGATTAGTAATTATGCTAAATGGCTATGCTAGTAGTTATTCTATTAAATACTCTTAACTATTATGTTATTGGTCATGGTATTGATGATATCGTTATTGGTATAAGTCTGGATATTGGTTACGCTATGATCTATACATATATCGGTTCAAGTTTGAACAATGATGATGATATCGATTATTTATACCTACTATAAGTCCGGAGGATGGCTACGATATTGATGACAATGTTAATGGTATTGGTGATGATATGGAGAATGATATTTATAATGATAATTATGATGATATGGGTGATTATACATACTGATTCGAGTTCGGATATACATATTATACCATGATGATATACTCATTATGATACGATGATATCGAAGTATGAGATTTTGCAATACTAATTCTAGCTAAGTCAAGAAAGAACGAAAATGGCTAGAATGTGGCATGATATGAATGGATTCTAGTGACACCATTATTAGTTGATAATTAATGATTGGTTGATATTTGGTGATTGGTTGATAAATGACGATGGTTGGTTGTGTTATCTTATTTGTACCTTCCTGTCTTATGGAGGCTTGTGATAGGTTATTTAAGTTTTCGCACTAATTAGCTTATAGAGCCAATTTTGTAGCTATGATTGCATCTGTTGATAATTTATGCTATGTTATGTTATTATTTTGGTTAGCTACTTATTCATGTATTGTGATGTTGGATTTATTTCAAGTTTGTTTCCTTACCTTGAGTTAATTATGTTATCTTGCATTTTATCATACTTATATCATAATTTAACTAAGTCAACCAATGATGCCTACTGAGTACCCATTGCTTTGGTACTCATATTATACTTCTGTACCTTTTTGGTGCAGATTCAAGTACAAGTTTTCATTGTTGATCGACGCTTCTGCTGTGTTGAGTTCTGAAAATAAGGTGAGGTCTTGGAGCCAGAGCCGCCCCTTTCCATCTATCTTACTTTTGTCTAGTCTTTTATTTCGAGATAGATTATATTGACAACTTTGGATTCTTGAGATAGATTTATAGAGGCTGTTGTACTGGCTCAACCAAGTCATGGGATTTGGATCTTTATGATTCGCTACCCTTAGATTATTCCTACTCTCTTGTTTAGTTATAAATTGTGTTGTTGACTTTCACTCTTATTGGGCATTCCCACTAAGTTAACCCATTGTGTTTAACTCTAGGTTACAGTTTGGCTTTCCTACTGGCAGGATAGAGTAGGTGACATTATGGCTCATAAATTCAGTCTTGACACCCTGATCCCTCCTTGGACATCGTGCACTCTCATTCAGTCAAATTGCCTAAGTTGAGGGTGGGTATTGTAGAGAGTTAACGAGTGAGGAATGGGTTAAAGAAAACACTCAGTGTTATACCTTTACATTGGCCCTGGTCCCTTATGGATATGGTCCCTTGTGGATATTATGCACCTCAACTTATGGAAATAGCATAAGTTGAGGGTGGCTAGTATGAAGAATTTAATGAATGAGTTGAATCAAAAGTGGCAGAAGTTGTTTAATAGAAGACATATTGAAATTCTTTTTAAAAAGGATTAGAAGATGGAGAAGACACTAAGAGTGTACCATAAATTAAAAATTAAGCTAATAAGTGGCAAAGATAGCAACGAGGGCTGAGTTACCATTCCTATAGGTATATTATCTTTACCTAATCCTTCATTACAAGCCTAGTTAAGTCCGGTAATGATCTTTGAAAAACAACTTTAATACTTAGTAGAATATTAAGGGAAAGCCTATTTCTTTATGTATGAAGTGTTTAAAATTTGTTGTGAGAATGAGAGATTTGAATAATAGTCCTTGAATTAATTAGAACAGTGTGAGAAGGATTATTTTGAGGTGAGAGAATGTGAATGATACTTGTGACTAATTATTCTCAGATTTTTTATTTTATGTGTATACATGTAACTTAGTTAGAGTGTAATACCAAGCATGGATCCCTATGAGTTAGTGTTACAAAACTTGTGCACATTTTAAAGTGTTAGTCCTTACTAGCCTCGATAGTTGCTAATTCTTTTGTGATCTAGATTCATTCATGACACTTTGTTAAGTTTCTTAAGAAAAAAAAATTATCCTAAGTTGAGGGTGTTGATGTACCGGCTCATGGCAGTACATTTTGCATCTTCAAAGAAGGAAAATGGCATGTTTTCTAGCAATAGTTGGTGTTATTCGATAGGTTTGGTTCTTGTTCTAAGGAATCTAAATTGAAGGCATAGAATTTTAGGAATGTAAGTTACATATACTAGCGACGGTTATATCAACGGATAAATAGTGCCCCAACAGACCGTTGGAACCAATCATCACTACTAAGAAGAAAAGAGGATAATCTAGAATTGAGTGATGGTCCAACTGATGGGCCGTCAAGGACACGATGCATCATTGCCATAGTCTCCATGGTTAAGGCCGAATGAATGGTAATTTAGAGGTTGAATACAAGAGAGGAAATGGGTTTTCAGACCAGCAATAAACCATCGTAGCAGCCATCAAAGTTTAGTGCTAGTAGATCTCTTTTGGATAAATAGTGACGGTTTGTACATTGAACAATCGTCAACATGATGGGACGACTTTCAAGTCATCTATTGTGATGTAATAACCCCATTTTGAATTTTGAATCCCATATTAATTGGAGCCTATAAATGCTTAATTTAGGGTTAGAATAGGGATCTTTTGACTAGAGTTGAATTTTGTAACGTAAGTTTGACAGAGAACAAGTATGGAGCTGAACAAAACATTTCATGGATTTTGAATTTTGATTTATTTTGATTGTAAGTTCAACTTGCAATTTATGAAATTAAGTTTTTCATCTATTTTCTAATCATGTGTGGCCAAAGCTCTATAACTAGGGTTATGAGAACCTTGGTGAAATTTTAATTTTAGGTTATAGATTGTTGAGTTTGTAAATTGTGATTATATCACATTCTCTTTATTTTAATGAATTTTCATGGTTTCAAATTTGAGAGTGTGCCCTAAAACATAACATGCTTGAATAAAAAAGTTGTTGGGAAAAGAGAATAGTGACAAAAAAATTAGAGTTCTTAACCTCTAATTTATAGATTAATGCCTTAGCCGGATTAATCTCTTGGAAAATATGTTGCAATATCATGTTATCACTTTAAGTTTGAGAAAATTAATGTTAATCCATCTCTGAAGGTTGTGAAACACTTGAATGGAAATTTTATCAACATTTCTCTGTAATCATAAGTATGAACTCACATAACCTATAACCCAAAAAGAATTGAAACACCAAGATGAACATAACCCTAGTTTACTATTTCTCTATTGTTAACATGTTATAAAAAAGATATAGTCTTTACTAAACTACAGTTACTCAATTAATATTTCAACCAAAACCCCCCTAATATATGGAAACTTATGATTAAAAGTCTATTAATCTGCGTACAACTTAATTATCACCTTATTCCTTATGGGATTCGACCCCAACCTTTTTTGGGTTATATATTTGACAACAACCACTTACACTCTTTTTGGAGAGTTATAATTTGGGCATATCAACGATTAGGCATTTCCGATATCATTTAACAACTACACTTCTCAACATACATAGTAACAAGTACACAAAGAGATAGTTAATAGACATACATAAACCAAATTAGATTTTCAACTATTTTTAATGATAACCTGCCTCAGTTCTATCCTTGCACCACTCTATTAATTTTGAGCCATGCCTTTTATTGCAATATCAACTTAGTTGTGGACTAAAAATAATAATGCAGTCATAATTTAATCAATGACCGAATTCAAGGATTACAACTTAATCCCATAACCCCAAAATCAAATTCATGATCACTCTCTCATTATAGGATTTTTCTACCATCATTCTACCTTAATTCTATAAATTTTTATTTATATGAATAAATTTTAATCTTGCAAACATTAATTATCCACCCTTGACAAAAGCTCAAGGATTACACCTAGTTTTTCCTAAATTACACCAGAAAATTAATCTAGGTCAAGTTAAATCCTTACACAAAATTAGAACCTTGTGATTCTAGGGATTAACAATGGAAAAACTAGTTAAACGGGTAGGGTTATTTACCTCAAAAAAGGAGTTTGGTGAAAATTTGATGAAAATTACCCTCTCCAACCCTTGAACATACTTGAAACAAAAATAGATTTTTGAGTTATTTCTGCATTAAACAATGCCTACCCCGCTGTAGCAAGCACTTTCCATTATAGCAGCCTCATTGTAATAGGATTTTCCTACTATGACAAGATTGATCAACTCTGACTCCTGCTATAGCGGGTCAGTTATAGTGACTTACCTCCTACTATAGCATCCTAGGATGAGGCAGAAAGTTCACTAGTTCCTGAAATTTGCTTATTTTGGAACACTCTGTCGAATATAGATATTTCAAAGTATTTTCTTTACATCAAATGCAATAACCAAATTTCTACTAATCTGAATTTATTATTAAAACTATGTACAGATTTCACATCGCCTTATATATCACAAAATAACTCCAACTCACCTAACCATAACCCATTTACAAACTATCTAGACCATACCATACTTGAATTTTCTCCAAGAGTACCCTAGCCAAAAAATTTTAACACTTTATTGAGGAAAAATCTGAATCCAAATTTTGCAAGCTAGATTTTATCATATTTATGGAAAGGGTTGTTACATTACTTTTTTTGTCCTCTCCCTAACTTGAATAGATATTTTACTTGTTTATTTCTTAAAAGCTTAGTTTCTTTCTCACTTAAATAGATTTGGTGTCTGCTTAAGGAAAAGGACTTCATTAGTTAATTATTGGAAATATTTTCTTTCCTCTTTAATCCCCTTATTGAGTTTTTGAATATTGCCCCTCGCTTTAACTTTTTATGACTCTATGTCTATATAAACAGTCTTTCTCCTTCATTATATACATATTTTTTAGGATCTACTCTCTCTTCATAACAAAATACTTTATAGTTCTTTTTCATGCTTTTGCTTTGGAAGGGTCAACTCTTGGTTTTCTCTTGCTATTTAGTTCTTCTATTGTACGCTGCTTAAGTGTTGTTATTATTATCTATTTCTACAAACTAATTGGCACTCTTAATGATATATTCAATTCTTATGCGCAAGTTATGTGTAACATTATATCTTGCATTAGTTAATTGATTAAGAGGTTTGAATGCCTTAGCATTCTGGGGAAGCAACCATGTATGTTTATTTAAAGTTTTGTTCATCAAATTCCATAATTGTAAACTTGGTTCCCTCTGATGCCTTTCTTGTAGAAGTAGAATCCTGATCTAAAACCTTGTTTCTTTCCGTATGTTCTTAAATAATGAATTTGTAAAATTCTATTAGGTGTTTTCCTATTCTACAAATGTGTTGTTGCATTTATATGCTTTCTTTTATATGTTATTTGATAATATTAGTATCCTGGTGGAGAGTCACTTAGGGATCAGAGAAATATTAAAGATTTCCCAATCAATCTTTAATTTAATTTCTTTTCAATTCCACTCATTTGGATCTGTAATAATTATTATAGAAATAATATCGTTATAATAAAAGAATTGGGGAATAATGTGGAGGGGATATATATATATGCTAATTGTTACTTAATATATTTGTTTAAGTGATTTTGAATTATTAGAAACAATGTTTATCAAAATAATTTTGAATCATTAGAAACCATGCCTGTAGAATTAATTTTAAGAGACAGCATCTCTTTACATTTAACACTTAGAAATAACCCTTCTAGGAATTCAACAAATTTCAACATGTTCTAACTTGTCAAAACTCACCTAGAAATGTTTATTAATAAATTTCAGCATGTTTAATTAATTATCACCTCGGAAGGTTCATTAATAAATTTTAGCATATTTAATTCTTTAATTATCATTTAGATAGGTTTATTAATAAATTTAGCATGTTTCATTTGTTAATTATCATCTAAATTGGTTTATTAACATATTTCTAGTATGTCAATTTCTTACTTAACTATCATGACCACAGGTTTACTAGTAAAAGTCCATCATATTAATTAATTATTTCATACTTAGATCTCATGTGCATAGTTAGTAAATTTCCAGCAGATTAACTGATAATTATTTCTTCATCTAGATATCATGTCTATAAGGTCAATAATTTTTCAGCATATTAGTTTAATCCTTGCTTGGATATTATGCCTATAGGAGTGGTTTTAAGTGTCTTTCAGCATGTTATCACCTAATCAACTCTTAATTAATTAAGAGTTTACTTAAAACATTTATGTCCTAATTGTTCGTCTTATTTGTTTTGTAAAATGCTTACACTAAATCTGATTAAGCAATCTATGCTTTTTCTTTTACTTAGATCCAAATCCAAAATAGCAAGTTCAATGCTTCTTGGATATTAAGTTGGGACAGGCAGGCATTCTAGGGAATGCTAGTTTTACCACATTATTTCGTGTGCTTCTAGATTTAATAATAATCTAATAATCAAACCTAGGCAGATAGTAGGAGATCATAGTTTTTCCCGCCAAATAATATGAGAAATCCTCTATTGGATTGTGAAGTATTATTTAGTTGCACGGGGTGATCCCCTCAACTGTTTTCTCTAGGGAGTGATCTAAATAAAACACTATGGCCTGATAATTATTGCACCTTGGTCAAAAACTTGTCTAAAAGGATTTGCACGGGGTTGCGTGAATACTCCCTAACTGAGAGGATTTTCATTTTATTATTTGAGTATTATAATTATTTGTGGTAGTTGATTCATTTATTTGTAACTAGCTTCTCTATATCATTTTTCTTATTTTTGTATTCTTGCTTATCTGATCTTAGTATTTATTTTGATAATAATCTGCATGTTTAATATTAACCCGTTAAAATTAATTGATCTTTTGCTTGTCACATAATCCCCCACATAATATATGAATTCAGTTGGGACCCATATTTATGGACCTTGAAAGGTGTTTAACACCTTCCTTTTAAAATAATTTGATCCCTTATCTGTGTTTTTGGTGAAGTAGGCTAATAATTATTCTATTCAGTTTAAAATGGTGTTCTAATACACCTTAGTTCATTAGGTTATGACTTCTCTTTTAAATCATCCTAAAAGGACTGTCATGTCAAATCCCATTTTTCGTAAAATAAAATGAGGTCTGAGACTTGGTATCCTTCTCACTCATACAATGCCACATTCTTCTTAAGTCTCATTGTCTTGAGCTCGGAAGCCCAATTGGTCAAGGACTCATCGGAGGTTGACTACTCTTGCATAATGGTTAAATCTCCCTGATAACGCTTAACTTACATGCCCAATTTAGTGCAAGGTGGTCGTTGTCAATATATTTATCCAACTTTGGAGTCGGGATCGAATCCACGAGGAACAATGTGAATAGCAATCAAGTTAATTTGAAATAAAAGACATGAGTTAAATTCAAACCAATGTTACATGAAGAAAAGAATAGGGGAGATAGATATCTATGCTACTATTTCTTTTTGGGTTTTTTTCTAGTACAAATTCAGGTCTACGAATAATTAGAGTTTTGACAATTATGTATGGATCTTGAGATTATGCATTAATAAGGGAGTGATATGTGGGTGTTAGCAATTGATATCAATTTAGTAAGCCAAATATTGGTAGGTTTTGTTATAGATTTTGATGCTAGTCTTTCAACAAAACACCAAACTTTCACCTATTGATTCTTTTAAATACATAATAGGTGTGTTCAACAATTGGTAACCACATCTTCTATCTAGGCATCCCTATTTCTAGGATGATACCTATGGTGTAGTCAACCTCACATTCATCCTTATGTCTAACATAGTGAATATTTAGCAAACTAGACACAAAATTATCCATCATTGGTTTGGACTCCACATCCCTCTTTCAAGGATGAGATGGATTCCTAAACTTCACCCAAACCCTTCTTTCGAAGTTGGCTTTGGGTTTTCTAGAGCATGGAGCTTTTACTCATCATACCCATATGGGTATTTGGGACTTTCACCTATCAAATCCCAACCAAATTAGCATAGAAATGATAAAACCATAAATATGAACTACTAAACAGAAGCTAATCAATAACAACCCACACACACTTCAACCCCTACTCACACATAATCCCAAGAGGGAGATCTAGCTACACATAAGATACATAAGCATAGATATGCCCAAAATCTCCATAGAAATGACTTGTTGAAGATTAAGTGAATATTACTTCAAATTTGACACAACCACAAATTAACAATGGAAGTGAGCTAATCCTCCACTTAGAAAGTCTCCAATGCATTCTCTGCTCAAAATTTATACAATATTATTTTCTCCAAAAATGGAGGCTATGAATCCAAGAACTAAAACCAAAGATAATTAGAGAATATGCTATCCCCATAATGTTAGGGTTTGAGCTTTTTTGTCAAAATTGGGATCATCTACGTACATTTCCAGTTTTTCCCTTGGGATGATTTCTTTTGCTAACTCGCGATCACGTATGTCTGGCTGTGAATGCGATCTCGTGATCATGGTTAACTTCTACGATCGCGGTTGAATGACTTTTTATTAACTGTCGTGATTGCGGTCAATAGACCGCGACCACGGTACCTGAGGCCTTTCTGCTCCAAGTCTCCAGCTGGACTTTTCTTGCTACCTTATGATCAGTTTACGCTCTAATCCATATCTTTTGATCTCCTCAACTCTATGCCTATAAAGAGTGGATATTAGTGCATTATATCATCAATATTTCTCCTTTATTCTTTCAAAACAAGGTAATGTGTACAAATGTTTAATGAGAATAAGTGGTAAAATCATCACTCATCAATAACCCCAACTTAAAGCATTTACTTGCCTCAAGCAACTCTACCTCTTACCATGAGACAACAATTATCTATTCTCAAACTTCATGTCT
Organism: Capsicum annuum; assembly: GCF_002878395.1. Classification (NCBI taxonomy): domain Eukaryota; kingdom Viridiplantae; phylum Streptophyta; class Magnoliopsida; order Solanales; family Solanaceae; genus Capsicum; species Capsicum annuum. Next base: position 61,732,371 of record NC_061120.1, read on the forward strand.
TAAATATCACAATGACTTCAATCTTAGTCACTACCAAAAGTAGCTCATTTGTAATACCCCGAGAATTCCAACTGATAGTAGAACCATGATTTAAGCTCATGATAAATAAATATTACTTATTTGGTAGTTTTATGATCAATTTTAATGTGTATTAAGGCCTTAAATACGTCCTAGCTATTAGACGAATCAAAACATCCCTTACCAATTAAATTCTTAAGAAGGACATTGCCATAGGCATCTTAAAATGAGAATATCTCCTATTATACAAAGAATTTTTGAGCTCATGACCTACCAACAGGTAGATCATTGAATAATCTTTCCATCTATACCAATTTTATCAAAATCTGACATCGGATGAGGAAGTTATGATCGTTTTACTGAGCGTGGTCGAAATCGCCCAGGTTTGACGATCGACCTGGTGGACCGTCAAGTCCTTGGCGGACCATCGATCATCCCATTAAACCAAGGTACTGACTCCCTTTTCCATATATCGTGGGATGGCCAAAATGGTGGACCTCCAAAAATTTGACGGACTGTCAAGGGGACCGTCAAGTCAAGCCAGAATGCCTCATTTTTGGCCCCCGAGTTACGAACGATCTGGTAGACCATCAATTTCCTGATGGATCATCACTTCAATCATCACAACAAGGCAGAATGTCCCAGTTTTGGCACCAGAGTTATGTACGATCTGGTGGACCATCAATTTCTCTAACGGACCATTAGTTGCTCTGACGGACCATCAGTTACTCTGACAGACCGTTATTTTGACAGTCATTGACCCCGATCAATAATTTTCAACTCTCTTTAAAAGGAAATTTTAATCTTTTCTGCCCATTTTGGTCTTGTATACATATATATATCCAAGCAGATGAAAAAACCTCATTTTTCTCTCATTTCTCTTCCAAGAAATATCTAGAAGCTAGGGTTTCTCTCCAACCCAAAATCCAATCTTCTTCCAAGAAAATTTAAGAATCTTCCATAGAGTTTCAAAGTTGTTCAAAAATCAAACTCTCCCGGTCAAAGGCTTCAAGAACCCTAATTCAAGAGTGTAATAAGGAGTCAAAAACAAGTATCTTCGTCTTAAATTTCTAACCCAAGGTATGTAGATGTTAATTCTTGGATCCCGTTTATCCAAGAACCTCTAGAATCCTTTTTATTAATAAAAAGATTTTATGTTTGTGAGATTCGATGATTTATATGAGTTGAAATTGATATTCCATGTGTTGTTGAGTTTTGATTCATGTTTGTTTACAAGATTTGTGAGCTTTCACCCTTGTATGTGGAATTCATGTGATGTTAGTGATAAACCCTCTTGAAGTTGCTCTCTATGTGATGTGTTCATGACTTTTGGGTGCAGAATTGGCTGAATAAGTGGAACATGTCTCCCATAGGTTTGATAAAATCTTAGGAAAAGCATATGGTCCATTATATATGTTGAATAGGAAGCCCCAAATTATGAGCTAGTCTATACATGCCTAGTGTTTGATAAAATGCCCAAGTGAATGAATAATTCCATGATAGTAGTAAATCCCCAAATAAGTGTGAACCTATGCATGTCTAATATTTGTTGAAGGACCTTAGTGATCAAGTGGAGATGTGATAGTAGTAAATTCCCCAAATATGTGCTCTTTGACATATGCTAAGTTTTTAATACATGCCAAGGGGTTAGCAAGTAAGTTGTGATGATCAATGAATGACTGTGATGAGACATGAATGATTATGATGATTAATAAATGCTTGTGGTAATGAATTAATGATTGTGATAATAAATGGATGATCGTGATGATGAAAGAATGATTATGCTTTACTTTTATGTTATCGAGTCCTGGGAGTATTTATACCCGTCAATAGAGCTATTGTCTAGAGCTTGTGTTAGTTTTTCGATAATTCCAATCGAGCTATGATTCTCAAAACTCAGTGAATTATTGAAATCTGTAACCTCAGATAGTTGCAGAACTTAAGAAAGTTTAGTAGTCTCAGTTATCTCTGTAATCTCTCTATCCCTAGTAATCTAGCCTTAGTCTTATAATCAGTTCAGATCTAATAGTATTCAAGTGATTAAATTCTAATCTCAGAAGTGATTCAAGTAATTTATTGAAGATATGTATCTTCAGTCAGATAACATAATTCGATAGCATTTTTGGCAAATACAGAATTAAGTGATTTTAGTTTATTCATTCTTCTCCTTTAAAAAACATGATCAATATCAGATTTAGTTCAGTTGCTTTCAGTTAAGAATTCAGTTCAGAGTCTTTCAGTTGGGAGTAAAAACTAGCACCGAGCAAAGAAAGGGCTGGCGGGTCCTCCAATCAGCGAGAGAGAAAAGCAGGAGTCATTAATAGCAATCCCCAAATTCTAAAACTACATAGCCAGTGTAGGATATAGGAGTCACCGCCAGAAAAGGTTGTCACCTCCATAGAGGGAGTATTTGACTATTATAATGCCTTAGGTCGACTGCCTGGTAGGGTCATCCGTCAGAAAGGATTGACCAGAGAGAGGTCTTTACTCGTGACACGGTATTGACACCGTTCCAGCTGGGGTTACAAGTTGGACCCCACCTGTGGTAGGTTGGGGAATATCGGTTAAGTAACTATTTCCCACAGTTTCAGTCTCAGTTTTAGAAATCAGGACTGTCAGACGCAGTCATCTATCATCATGAGGAACTCAGATAGTTCCATAGAGGGAGTATTTGACTATTATAATGCCTTAGGTCGACTGCCTGGTAGGGTCATCTGTCAGAAAGTATTGACCAGAGAGAGGTCTTTACTCGTGGCATGGTATTGACACCCTTCCAGCTGGGGTTACAAGTTGGACCCCACCTGTGGTAGGTTGGGGAATATCGGTTAAGTAACTACTTCCCACAGTTTCAGTCTCAGTTTTAGAAATCAGGACTGTCAGATGCATTCATCTATCATCATGAGGAACTCAGATAGTTCCATCGATTCATGGACCATCCCAACAAATAGGCTTGGTCACGTATACAGTTATTTGATGTAATATTCAAAGATATGCTGCCAGAAAGGCTTGATTTACAGTCCTAGATTATATTGAGTATCCTTATTGTTAGATCCGAATATAATCATATTTCTTATCATTGAAAATAGTTTCTGAATATCATCTGTTAGAAAGGTTGATCTCTAATACTGCCAGTCGAAAGAAGTAAAGCTCAGAATTCATTCCTTGATATAAGTACATCCAGATCCTCAGTTCTGAGTATCAAATGAGTTAGTGATTTGGTAGCTCAGTGTCTGTATAGAGTTCACCCTACTGTTAAGTGGTATTCGAGTTTCAGTACCTAGATTTGTGATGATTTTGTTTATTATCTGTGCATTCATGTATGTGTTCTCATGCAGCATCTTCATGATTATTCAGTTTAGATATTGTGCATGTATAAGCCCTTGTATTAGTCTACCTCATCTATATACTCAGTACATTTCTGTACTGACGCATTTACGCTATAGTGTTTTATTTGGCACCATAGGTGTAAAGGCACAGGATCCAAAGTATCCTCAGTAGTTCAGTTCTAGTCAGCAGCAGTAGCAGTAAGTCCTCTTCTTTTGAGGATGAATCTCAGTTTATTAATATTGCATCAGATTCTATTTATATTTTTCTTATTGATAGAGTTAGTTGGGAACCTATCCCATCAACTCCATAGTTCATACAATTTAGAGGCTTTTCAGCTAGATGACGGATGTATTAGTATTTTATTTTCAGTTTTGAGTATGTATAGATGTGTTGAACCTTATGACTAGTTTCTACATTTATTTCATATATTATGCAGTATATAGGTACAAATATCAGTAAAGGGTTATCTTGTGGTCCTTTGATTCCATAAGCACCGTGTAACATCTCAGAATAGGATCTCGAGGCGTTATAAACTTGGTATCAGAGCCTAAGGTTCAAGAGTGTCCTACGGAGTTTGAAAAGCCGCATCTAGTCGAGTCTTGTGCATGAGTGTGTAGCACACCATGTTTATGTACAAGAGGCTACGTGATGTGTTTAGAAGAAGTTTTCCTTCTTTCAGTGATCATATCGTACAAGTGAGCATGAGCTTAAGTTGGTTCTCAGTCTAATCCACTTCTTTCTTTTATTTACAAAGTATGCCTCCTCACAGAGATTTTTTTCATGGGGTTGGTGAACAACCCCCACTACCAGTAGATCTCAAGAATGAGAGTATGTCACATGTAGAGTTTCGGGCATCTTTTCAGGTGCTAGCCCAAGCTGTGACTAATTTTTAGGGGAACCGCCAGGCTGCAGCCCCACCTCAGCAAGATGGGAATTCCGGCGCAGCCAGGGTTAGAAATTTCATGCAAATGAACCCACCAAAATTCTTTGGGTCAGTAGTAGGTAAGGATCCACAGCTTTATTTAGAGGATTTAAAGAAGATCACCTATATTATGCATATTTCTAAGGAAGAGAGTGTTGAGTTAGCATCCTATAGGTTAAAGGATATTGCTCATAATTGGGTAGTGATGTGGGAGAAGAGTAGAGGGGAGAATGCAACTTCTGTGACTTGGTCAGAGTTTCAGAGTGCCTTTCTAGATAGATTCTTTCTGCCAGAAATAAGAGAAGCTAAGGTAGAAGAGTTTATGAACCTAAGTCAAGGTTCCATGACCGTGAAAGAGTATTATCTTAAATTTAACCAATCAGCTAAGTATGCTCTTGATTTGGTAGCTGACCCTAGAGCGAGTATGAGTAAATTTTTGTCGGAGGTATTGAGTTATGTATTGAAAGAGTGTAGAGTTGCTATGCTCAATAGGGATATGGATCTTTCTAGGCTAATGATGCATGCGCAATAGATTGAGAAAGATCAGATGAAGGAAAGAGAGAGAGTGAGTAAGAGAGCCAAGACAGGTAGTCATATTTTCTCACAGTCAGGGTCCCAGGGTGGTAGTATTTCTCAGCATGGTTGGATATTTTTATCCCTAGTTCCATCTTTAGCTATTGTACCCACACCTTTGTTTGGGGGTGTCAAATCTGAGGGAGCACCAAGCTCCAAAGCCCATGTAATGCTAGCGATGTTCGTACCCATCTGTGTTGTAGAGAGTATGGCAGACACTTTTATGGTGTGTGTAGAGTCGGTAGTGATGTATGCTTCGGGTATGGTAAGCTAGGACATAGAATGTGAGAATGTAGAGTGCTGACTAAAGTGGTAGACTTTAGGTGCTCCAAGATTGCCTTGATCAGGAAGGATTCCCTGAAATAGACCCGGGTAAGTTTTGAGCCCTTCATCGTTATGATATGCATTTTAAGTCCTTTTATTCTATTTTGAGATTTATATGTTAATATGAGTCATGCATTAGTTTCGTATCTCAAATGGCCAGTCATTACCCAGTTTGTAGGTGCCCCATGCATCGCCCCAGTGTTTCAGCAAATTATGTTTAGAGGGAGATAGTGTCTCAAGGTAGAGATACCCTATAGTATATAGATGTTGCATGTTATCAGATTCATCCAGATGTATGTTCAAATTTTCTTTATGAAGTTAGTATCAGTCGTTATTGCATTGTTAAGTCGTGGTTTTGAAAATCATCTTAGATGGACATCCATACATCAGATATGCATGTGTGTTATGAGAATTCAGCTTTGAATAGATTCAGTCGAGTATTCCATGCATCAGATATGTATGCCTAGTGTCAGAACTCAGTATGTCAGTCATTCCAGTTGCATAGTTATGCCTTGAGATGTTTCTATTTCTTAAGTAAGTTTCATTGATCTGTATTCTCAGTCTATCAAGCGACATTCGAGGATGAATGTTTTCAAGAGGAAGATATTGTAATACCCTGAGAATCCAAACCGATAGTAGAACCATGATTCAAGATCATGATAAATAAATCTTAGTTATTTGGTAGTTTTATGATCAAGTTTAATGTGTATTAAGCCCTTAAATACGTCCTAGCCATTAGACAAATCAAAACATCCCTTACCGATTAAACTCCTGAGAAGGACATTGACATAGGCATCTTCAAACAAGCAAATCTCCTATTCTACAAAGAATTTTTTATCTCATGACCTACCAATATTTAGAGCATTGAATAAGTATTCCATCGATACCACTTTCATCAAAATCCAACACTGGATGAGGAAGTTATGGCCGTTTGACTGCGCGTGGTCAGAATCTCCCAGGTTTGATGGTTGACCTAGTGGATCGTCAAGTCCTTGGTGGACCGTCGATCGTCCCGTCAAACCAAGGAAGTGACTGCCTTTTTCGACTATCGTGTGATGGCCAAATTTTAGACTGCTAAAAATTTGATGGACCATCAAGGGAACCATCAAGTTGAGGCAGAATGTCCTATTTTTGGCCCCCGAGTGACGAACGATCTGGTGGACCGTCAGTTTCCTGATGGATTGTTACTTCGACCGTCATGTTGAGGTAGAATGTCCCAGTTTTGGCACTAGAGTGACGGACGATTTGGTGGACCTTCAATTGCTTTGACGGACCGTCAGTTCGACCATTACAGACCCGATCAGCAATTTTCAACTCTCTTTAAAAGGGAATTTTGGTATTTTCCACCTATTTTGGTCTTGTGTATATATATATATATCCAAGAAGATGAGAAAACCTCATTTTTCTCTCATTTCTCTTCCAAGAAATATCTAGAAGCTAGGGTTTCTCTCTAACCCAAAATTCAATCTTCTTCCAAGAAAATTCAAGAATCTTCTATAGAGTTTCAAAGTGGTTCAAGAATCAAACTCTCCTAGTCAAAGGCTTCAAGAACCCTAATTCAAGAGTGTAAGAAGGATTCAAAAACAAGTCTCTTCATCTTAAATTCCTAACCCAAGGTATGTAGATGTTGATTCTTGGGTCCAGGTCATCCAAAAAGCTCAAGAACCCTTTTTAAAATATAAAGATTTTATGTTTCTGAGATTCCATGATTTTTATGAGTTGAAATTGATGTTCTATGTGTTTTTGAATTTTGATTCATGTTTGTTTACAAGATTTGTGAGCTTTGACCCTTGTCTGTGGAATTCATATGATGTTGGTGATAAACCCTCTTGAAGTTGCTTCTGTGTGATGTGTTCATGACTTTTGGGTGTAGAATTGGCTAAATAAGTGGAGCATGTCTCATATAGGTTTGATAAAAGCTTAGGAGAAACATATGGGATATTATATTATGTTGAATAGGAAGCCCCAAATTGTGAGCTAGTCTATGCATGCCTAGTGTTTGATAAAATGTCCAAGTGAATGAATTATTCCATGATAGTAGGAAATCCCCAAAAAAGTGTGAACCTATGCATGTCTAGTGTTTGTTGAAGGATCTTAGTGAACAAGTGGAGATGTGATATTAGTAAATTCCCCAATTATGTGCTCTTTGATATATGCTAAGTTTTTAATACATTCCAAGCGGTTAGAAAGTAAGTTATGGCGATAAATGAATGATTGTGATGATGAATAGATGGTCGTTATAATGAAAGAATGATTATTCTTTACTTTTATGTTATCGAGTCCTGGGAGTATTAATACCCGACAATAGTGTTGTTGTCTAGAGCCTATGTCAGTTTCTCAATAATTCTAATCGAGCCATGATTCTTAGAACCCAGTAAATTATAGAACTCTGTATCATCAGACAATTGCAGGACTTAAGAAAGCTCTCAGTTATATCTGTAATCTCTGTATCCATAGTAATCTAGCCTCAATCTTGTAATCAATTTAGATCTAATAGTATTCAAGTGATTAAATTCTAACCTCAAAAGCGATTCGAGTAATTTATTCAAGCTATGTATTATCAGTCAGATACCATAATTTGATACCATTTCTGGTAGATACGAAATTAAGTGATTTCATCTTATTCATTCTTATCCTTTGAAAAACATGATTAGTATCAGATGTAATTCAGTTGCTTTTAGTTAAGAATTCAGATCAGAGTCTTTTAGTTGGGAGTAGAAACTAGCACCGAGCAAAGGAAGGGATAGCGGCTCCTCTCATCAGCAAGAGAAAGAGGCTGGAGTCATTAGCAGCAATCCCCGAACTCCAAAACTGCGTAGCCAATGCAGGATACAGGAGTCACCACCAGAAAAGGATTTCACGTCCAGAGAGAGAGTATTTAACAATTATATTGCCTTAGGTTGACTTCCTGGTAGGGTCATCTATCAGTGAGGATTGACTAGAGAGATCTTTACCCGTGGCACGGTATTGACACCCTTCCAGCTGGGGTTACAGGTTTGACCCCACCTATGGTAAGTCGGGGCATGTCGGTTAAGTAACTACTTCCCATAGTTTCAGTCTCAGTTTTAGAAATCAGGACTATCAGATGCAGTCTTCTATCATTATGAGGAACTCAGATAGTTCCATCGATTCATGAACCATCCCGATAGATAGGCTTTGTCACGTATACAATTATTTGATATCATATTCAGAGACATGCTGCCAGACAGGCTTGATTTACAGTCTCAGATTCTATTGAGTATCCTTATTGTCAGATTTGAATATAATCATATTTCTTATCATTCATAATAGTTTCTGAATATCATCCGTTAGAAAGGTTGATCTCTAATCCTCTTAGTCAAAAGCAGTAAAGCTCAGAATTCATCCCTTGATGTAATTATATCCAGATCCTCAGTTCTCAGTATTAGATGAGTCAGTTATTTTGTATCTTAGTGTTAGTACGGAGTTTAGCCTGCAGTAAAGTGGTATCCGAGTTTCAGTACCTAGAATTGTGATAAGCGTATTTATGGTATATGCATTCATGTATGTGTTCTCGTGTGGCATCTTCATGATTATTCAGTTTAGATATTATGCATGTATAAGCCTTTACATTAGCCTACATTGTCTACATACTCAGTACATTCCTGTACTGACGCATTTACGCTATGGTGTTTTATTTGGCACCATAAGTTTAGAGGCACAGGATCCAGAGTATCCTCAGCAGTTCAGTTGCAATTAGCAGCAGTAGAAGGGAGTCTTTTTCTTTCGAGGACGAATCTCATTTTATTAATATTGCATCAGATTCTTTTTATATTTTTTTTATTGACGAATTTAGCTGGGGACCTGTCCCATCAACTCCACAGTTTATATAATTTAGAGGCTTTTCAGATAGATGATAGATGTATTAGTATTCAGTTTTCAGTTTTGAGTACGTATAGATGTGTTGAACCTTATGGCTAGTTTTTGCATTTATTTCATATATTATGCAGTGTATAGGTACAGATATCAGTAAAGGGTTAGCTTGTGGTCCTTTGGGTCCATAAGCACCGTGTGAAATCTCGGGATAGGATCTCAGGGCATTACATCATTGCATATAGGCTAAGCTCTTTTCTATTACACCCCTCATCATAAGATGCTATATGAAAGTATACATAGGACTTTAAAGAGAAACCAAGAAACAACAACTTATGCTCTTGAAATGACTCACGTTTTGACCAAAATTAAATCATACTCCATTTGCCTTATTGCCGGAAAGTGACAAAATCATCCACCTCAACTTTTTTCACATGCTGACCTCACACGAAAGAGAATTCCATACACCAAACTAATAAATATTCATCAAGGAATTTTAAGTGCAACAAATATCTCCCTCAAAAAATAAATCTCTATGCAACAACTGTCATACCATAGGCTTGCCCCTATTTTTCAATCGCCACTGCAAGGAGAGTAAATGGTCGGAGATCTCAAAGGACCTTTTTTTAAGCTTGTAATGTAGGTTCGGGATAGGGTAGGATATCATTTAGGACAACATGGCTACACCATTACTTGAACATCTACATCACACTTTTCAATCCTCCTTTTTTTACCGTGGGCCACTTTTTTTCTCTCTTTTATCATGCCTACTTTTTTCTTCCTTTGTTCACCACTTTTATTTCATTCCTCTTTCTTGCAATTCTCATGCACGTCTTTCCTTTGTTGAACTCTTTCTTTTTCTATTCATTCATTTTCAAAGCTTAGGCCCACAAGGCATTTTACTTACAATTTTGTAGCCCCAAACTTACTGCCATCAATCTTTGCCACCCCCAACATAAGATTGTAGCCTTAAGTTGTATCTTTAAGTTCACGTAGGGTATGGTTCAAAAGAGGGATAAAAATAATGGTTCAAAGCTTGTAATGTGTTTTCCAAAGAAAGGTCCAAAGGCTCAAAGTGGGTAACTAGGAGTTACATTCATGCTTAGGTAGCCTTTTTAGGATAAAAGTGGCTTCCAAAATTTCAAAGATGGCCTAAGATTATTTCTCCAACCAAATACACTCAAAATTAGATTTGAAAGACTAATGGAGCATGTTCTAAATAACACAAGTATACAAGAGATTAACGCAAAAAACTCACCACTCATGGCTTTCAAAAACTCTCCAAGGAGGCTCAATTGACTCTCCCATGAAATAAAATTGGCGTATCTATCATTATTTATAAGTCACTAACTTATGGAGCCACAAAAAGAGAGAAAGATTTATTACAAAGTTGCTCACGTCCATGCCCTCAATTTTTGAAAAATTTTGGACTGAGGGGGTTGTTTGTTTTGTATCTGAACCATGCAAAATTTAATAATCATGGCAACAACCAAAGCCTTAGTCTCTCATTTTGGCATAAAAATGGGCAAACCAAACATATGGCTACTCATACTTCGCCAATAGTGTGAAATCTGATCCTAAATCTACACTTTATAATGCCATATGGACTCAGACGTCCTATGCATTCTTTACATTTATGCTATGGATACTCAGAATTCCCCTGTATATATGCCTTGAACCCAAACACAATACTTTACCCTTAAGAATGTCATCACTCAATCCATCATAGGGCAAAGCTAGTCATGCATCGCCAAGATCAAAATAAAATAGAATTAAAAAATACTGTAAATAAAAGAAAAGCATGATAATCGATTAAACATGGGCACTATCAGGTTACCCAAAAATGCAGCATTCTAAAAACACAAAAATAAAAGTAGAATCCAAAATATCATCCCAAGAAAATATCAAATGGAAATATCCAACAACATATCAAAATAATACAAATCTAGAAGCACCCCCAACTAAAAGAGTTTAGTGTCCCCACTGCATGTACAAGAAAATAAGAGTAAAAGGGGTCTCCCTGAATATGCACCAAGAGATAGCCCCTCTCGCTGACTCTGCATCCTCACTCTCAGTATCCTCAGCAGACCAATCAGCAGGAGCCTCGTCCTCACTGTCCATCCTAGGTGAAGGTAGTTGATGGTTAGGTTTGAGCACCTTAAAGATGCCTTTCACCCCCTTCCACAGATTCTTAAAGAATTTATCTCACTTCTTCTCTCTCTTCACCATTTTCTCATATGATTCCCAAAGGTCCCTGTGTGATGCAGCTAAGGATGAATAAGTTCTCTCCAAGTGGGCAATAATGGATCCCTACTTCTTCTGCTCCTCCTTGTATTTCTCATAGTCAGACTGAGCTACATATGAGTGACAAGTGGTGGAAGGCTTTCCTGGTCCATGATGCAATCTAGACACTCGCTTGTGAACCTTCCTTATTTGATCTGAGATATTATAAAGGGAGTTGACTGATAAATATCTACAAGAATTTGTGTCCTTTTGGGTTGATTTGTCAGAGTTTGCCTTCCTCTTCTTGCTCTGGCCTAGTGTACCCTCACCTCTAAATTTAAGTGGGAAGATATAGGGACCTGGGAGCACCCAGGTATCTATAGCATACTCTTCCATATGTGCCCTCCTGCATAGCTCTATGATAAGAGAAGGGAGGAGAAGATGTGTACCTCTATTATTTCTGATGTACCTCTATTCTGAATGCACAATTTTTCCCACACTCAGGGTGATGCCAAATAAAAAATAGGTCACCATCTGATCTCGCAAGTATGTAATAATGGTCATGTGCATGAATGGCGATACTCAGCTATAGATAATATTCAGCCAAAGTCTGGCCTCAGTTGTAAAGTCATTCATCAGAATGTCTCTCTTTGAAGTGGCCCAGGGAATATCTTTACCAGGACATAAAATATTTTCCATCCAAGTTCCTAGCTCGTATTATTTTGCATGTAATTGGTCCATGTCAACATTTGGAAGTCCATACACCTCGTTAATCTGCTCTGTACCAAAGTTCACTTGTTTCTCCCTGAATCATCATCACTAGGTTCATAAAAGAAACTACACCTAAGTTAGCATAGAATTCACAAACCTAAGGCTCATTAGCAACACAGGGTTCTGGAGAAAAGCATCACCCCCTGGTTTTAGTGAATCTAGCATAAAAGAGTGGGAACATTTCCTCTACTTTGTCTAAGCTTATACCCCTTTCAGGGAGTGCAAATCCGTATTGTAGAGGTTCTGACATTCTCGATTCATGAATCTGGTATTGTTAAATCCTTAATCTCTAAGGCTTAGATCCTGTAAATAATGCACTTACGACATCATTTGTACTATCATACCAAAATTATGTTAGATCAATCAAATAAATGCATGAAATAATATTATAGAAGGTTTTAGAGGTAGAGATGGATGTGAAAAACTTTTCAGTTCCTACAGACACTACCCTTAGTTATGGTGATCGCAGAGTATGACCGTGATTGCGATGATGCGATCGTAGTTATCAGGACCATGATTGCGGTAACTGAGACCGTATTCTAAAATTCTGCACTTTATTTAAAGCATACAATTTTATCCCTACATTTGTGTTCTACTAGGAACTTAAGCATTAAGAATAAGTGATGTAAGCCTAGTTATCAAGATTATACCCCCAAACTCAAAGAATTTAACATGGAATTCATAGGGGTATTAAATCAAACACAATGTGTACACACTCATTTCAACCATTTAAACCATAAATTTTGGGTACTCACGACTTCTCCATGAGTGTGTACACCAACTACAATAGCTAACCACAGCAAGTCAAAACTAAGCATACATATAGAAATAAATCACTATTTCAAGCCATTCTTGTACGCCCTAAGTCTGTACCCCAGATGCTATATGATGCTTATAATTTCGAAGGGCCATAAACTAACCCATGAATGGTACCTACTGTAATAACTGAATAACAATAATACAGAAATATGGAAAAATTAGGCGAAAAACTGGCCATAAGGTTCAATACTGTAAATTAATACTGAATATGATATCACAATACCAAATTTGAACATAAATACTAAAAACTAAACAACTTTCTGAAAATACTATAGTCTGAAAAGCCTCTAAACTGTATGAGCTGTGGAGTTGACGGGACAAGTGTAATTCTCCAAAGTTTCCTAACATATTATCTCAAGAATGCCTAGTGTTAACTTCTAAATTGAATGATATTTATTCCATAAGGAATTTTTAAGATTTTCACTTTTATTTATATGAGAAATTCAATAAGCTTTCTGTTGATATAAGATTCTCCTAAATCCGATAACCAGGTAAGAAGTTTTGACTATTTTAAGTTTCCGTCGTAAAACAGTGCCATATTAGATAGTGGCGTGCCACGCCACAAGAGAAAATGGCATTTGTTAAATTCCAGTAGGGGTACGCGATAGTGGCGCGTTGCGCCAAACTTCTAGGTCGCAAACAAAGAGGCAACGCGACGGCTCCATCTCGCGCCATCCCCAATTTCCTAGTTGTTAAATTCCAGTGACACAGTGCGATAGCGTCGCGTCGCGCCAGGGGTCCAGGTCGAGAAATTTTCACCAATTTTAAAAGACGCATCCAGGGTTAAAACGGTCAATTTTTCACCCCTATATAAACCCAATAACACATGATCTAACCATTCTTCACCAAAAATATACAAGTTTCTCTCAATTTTTTCTCTCAAGAATAAGCTAGAGTTTCAATTAGGGAGTCAATTTCAAGAAAGTTTCTCCATCAATCTTTGCTAATGTAATACCCGTGCTTTTTTCCTAGCTAGAAATCATCTCAAGGATACTAGGATTTACTTTTAAATGTAAAACTATCTTTGTACACATGGTATTTTTGAGATTTTCACTTTCTATCATGTGGAAAATTGAGTTAGCTTTCCAAAGGTACCAATTTTGTCCAAGTCCAACATCAGACGAGGAAGATATGGACGTTTTACTTGGAACTGTTGAAAATATCCAGGTATGACAGCCAAGTTGACGGACCGCCACATAAATGATGGACCGCCACTTTGACCATCACAGCCAAGATAGTTGAGCCACGTACTTGATAAGGATTGATGGACGAGTTGATGGACTGTCAAAGTTGTGATGGACCATCATCCAGGCCGTCAACTCTTATCCAGTGAACCGCATTTCGAGTCCACATCTGACGGTCTAAGTGACAGACCGTCAAGTGTATGATGGACCGTCTGTCGAACAATCACATGCCACGTTCAGTTATTTCTAGGTCATTTTAATAAGGTTATTTTGGTCACTTACCACTCGCCTATATACCCTGATGATTCTGAATTCAACCATTTTGCTCATTGTTATTCCACAAACAAAAACTAAGGTTTCTCTCTGAATTTAATCCCCAAGAACAAGACCCAATTCTCTTCAAGAATCAAAGGATTTAAAACCCTTAAACTTTAAAAATGTCAAGAACCCTGAGTTAGGTATGCGTAGTGTTCATCTATTGATCCAATCCGTTCGTAGAGCTCAAGAACCATGTTTTAAATACTATTTTGTGAACTTTTTGTGGTTATATAAGCATGTACATGTTGATGATTGTTGTTTAAGTTTCAAGATGATATCTAGAGGTGTTTGGTTGGAATATATACGCTTGTTATTTGAAAACTATGAACTTTAGGTGGTGTAAAATGGTGCAAGTTATGAAACACACCTATGCCTTATAGAATGCATGCAAGGTATTCGATAAAATGATTAGAATGATAGAAATTCATGTTTATGTGGTTCCATGATGTCTAATAGACAAGTCCATGTTAGCTATACACTTTAATATGAATTCTATGCTTTTCATGTGTTGCTATTATTGTGGTATGAAGCATGAGTGATAATGGAGATATACAATATACACATGAAATATAGCTATGCACTCCCTACCATACTTAATATGTTGAGAAACTACATAATGTATAATATTCCCTATTTATGATAATGTGAATTGTGGACTCCAATCTTATGATCAAGTTAGTCATGTTGTGTCAGTTTTCTTCCATCGAGTCCTGGGGGTATTCATACCCAAAAACTATAGAAGTGTGCCTAGAGCCATGTTATGTTTCACGATATACAAAATTAAGCCATGATTCAGTAGAATTCAGTCAGTCATGTGACTCAGGAAACCTCATGGTCTCAGTCAGTTATTAGATATCAATAGTATTTCCTCAATCAATGAAATTTAGTAAGTTCCACTCACATACAGTCTGTTAAATCATGTTCAATCTCTTCATATGGGAGTAGGAGTTAACACTGAGTGAACCTAAGGATAGGAACTCACCTGTATATGAGCGTGTGATTCTTAGCAGTCATCCTTGCATTCTAGAACTATTATGTGAGGATAGATGAGGTAAATTAACATGTTAAATGAGGGTTCCCACTATTCTCACTATAGTTACCTGTTATATGAGGGTTTCTCACATGTTGTCCTTACTAGTGGTGCGGTATTAACACCATTCCAGTCAGGGCAGAGATTGGACCCCAGCCTAGCCATAATGGCACATATAGGGCATGTCAGTTAAACAACTAGCTCCCATAGTTTTAGACTCAGTCTCAGTAAAAGAACTAAAATAGTTCTTCAGATATCAGTATACCATGACTGTCAGATACAGTCAAATTCAGTTATAGTGCGGAACTCACATAGTTCCATCAGATTTAAGACTATCAGATACAGTCGCCCATGTTATCAGAAATACAGTTTCAGCTATGTTAGCTATCATTAAACCATGTATTAGCATATAAATCTAGCTATCACGTACTCACAATATCAGTTACTATGTATGTATGTTTACACTCTCACATTCATATCAGTCAGTCAGTTAGCATTGTTCATGCATGTAAACCCTTTTTCATTAGCCTACCTCACTTGTATACTCAGTACTCCAGTTATACTAACGCATTTGCGCTATGGTTCTTTATTTTATGTTACACTATAGGTTCTGAGACACAAGCTCCAGATCAGCAGTAGCATCCAGCCACAGAGTTGCAGTGAGTCCTCATCCATTTGAGGATGATATTATTTTATTTCATTTATTATTTTAGCTCAATTTTGTTAGACGGAGTTAGTTGGAGATATGCTCTTTCAACTCCTTATTCAGATAGTACTTAAAGGCTTTCAGATTTAGTATTCAGATTTAGCTCAGATTTGATTCAGTTTTCAGTTGTTTTGGGTATCTTTCACCCATAAGGATATTATGTTTTGACAGATTTTAATTCAGTTGAACCTTGTGGCCTATATGTTTATGATTTTTGTACTATTACATTGTATATTGCTGTGTACCGATGAAAATATCAGTCAATGGTTAGATTATGGTCCCTCGAGGTCATAAGCACCGTGTGGCATTCTAGTTCAGATAATCAGGGCGTTACAGACTTGGTATAAGAGCCTAAGGTTCAATAGAGTCCTAAAAAGTCTGAAATCCATATCTAGTAGAGTTTTGTGCATTGGCGTGTTGCGCTCCATATTTATGTACATGAGGATATGAGATAGTTTAAGAATAGTTTTCCTTCTTTCAGTATTCATGTCATTCTTGTGAGCATAATCTCAAGTTAAACTCTCAGTCTAATTCATTCTTCTCTTTTATTAGAATATGCCTCCAAAGAGAAGAAACCAGCCACTTTCTCATACCAAAGATCCTTTGGGCGAGCATGTTTCTCATGCAGAGTTTAGGGCCACATTCACAACACTTTCTCAGTCTGTGGCTTCCCAGAATGAACAATGACCAGCTATTCCATCTAATCTAGTGGCCAATTCCACAGCAGCTAGAATTCGGGACTTCACCCGAATAAACCCTCCATCTTTCGTTAGGTCTAAGTATGATGAAGACCCTCAAGAGTTATTGACCAAGTCCAGAAGGTCATTGACATCATGGAAGTTACTTCTGTTCAGAGTGCCGAGTTAGCTGCATACCAGTTACAGGATATTGCTTACACTTGGTACAAATAATGGAAGTCTGAGAGGTTAGAGTATGCAGGTCCTATAGATTAGGAGGAATTTGTCACGACCTTCTTTGATAATTCTTTCCCTAAGAGCTGAAAGAAGCCAAAGTTCTTGAGTTCATCAACCTCACCCAAGGAAATATGACCATTGGAGAGTATTATCTAAGATTCACTCAGCTAGCCAGATATGCCCTTATGTGGTTACCGACAACAGGGCTAAGATGAGCAAGTTTGTGTTAGGGGTGAATGATAGCGTGGTAAATGAGTGTAGGTCTGCGATACTGAATAATGATATAAATTTAGCCAGGCTCATGACCCATGCCCAGTAGATAGAGGAGCAGAAGGTTAGAACTAGGGAGAGGCAAAATAAGAGAGCAAGATCAGGCAGTTTCAGTTTTGCTTAGCCCAAATCCAAAGGAGAAAACCATTCACAGTTTTGTCCTAAGTTAGCAGCTCTAGCTTCTTCCTCCGCTAGTTCCCCAGTGCCAAAATTTAGAGACAGAAATAGAGATAGAGCACCGGGCTCTAAATCTCAAGGCAGTGTTAATAGTGATCGTATTTATCCTCAGTGTAAGACTTGCGGTAAGCACCATCAGGGTGTGTATAGAGCGGGTTAAGGCATTTTCTTGGTTATGGAAAGATAGGACACAGAGTTAGGGACTGTCCTCAGCCAGGTCCTCAGGGTCAGGAGAATCGTTCCACAGCTCAGTCCGGTCGCCCAACCAGTAGGGTGCCACTTCCAGTGCTACTAGTGGGCAACGCCTAAATAGACTCTATGCTATTCAGACCTGAAGGAAAATTCTCCTAATGTCATTACTAGTACGTTATAGATTTTCCATGTTCATGTTTATGCTTTGCTAGATCCAGGTGCATCCTTGTCTTTTCTCACTCCATACAAAGCAGGAGATTTTGGAATCATTCCCAAAATTTTAGCAGAGCCCTTTTCAGTCTCTACCCCAGTGGGTAAAACCATCATAGCTCAGCGGGTATACAAGAACATCCCGATTATGATATTTTAGAAATCCATGTCAACAGATTTAGTTGAATTAGAGATGACTGATTCTGATGTCATTCTCGGCATAGATTGGCTTTATTCCTGCTATACCACAGTTGACTGCAGGACACGGATTGTTAAATTTTAGTTCCTAAATGAGTCCATCCTAGAGTGGAAGGGTAGTACTTCATTTTTCAGGGGTCAGCTTGTTTCCTACCTTCGAGAAAGGAGAATGATTTCTAAGGGGTTTGTGTATCATCTCATGCATGTTAAAGATTTTAGTTCCAAATCTAAGGGGTGTGTGTATCATCTTGTGCATGTTAAAGATTTAAGTTCCAAATATCCTAGCCTTGAATAAGTTCCAGTTATTAATGAATATTCAGACGTCTTTCCTGAAGATCTTCCAGGCATTTCTCTCGAAAGGGAAATAGACTTTGGTATAGACCTTCTCCCAGATACTCAGCCTATCTCTATTTTGCCATATAAAATGGCACCTACGGAACTCAAGGAGCTAAAAGATCAATTAAAAGATCTCTTAGATAAGGGATTCATCAGGCCCAGTGTGTCCCTATGGGGTGCACCAGTCTTATTCGTGGGCAACAAAGATGGTTCTTTCAGGATGTGTATTCATTACCGTTAGCTCAACAAAGTCACGGTCAAGAACAGGTATCCACTTCCTAAAATAGATGACTTTTTTTACCAACTTCAGGGTGCTAGTTATTTCTCCAAGATAGACCTCAGATCGGGCTATCATTATCTCAGAGTTAGAGAACGTGACATCTCAAAGACAGCTTTTCGTACTCGATATGGTCACTTCAAATTTCTAATCATGTCTTTTGGTCTTACCAATGCCCCTACAGCTTTTATGGACACCATGAACCGTGTGTTCAAGCAGTACTTGGACATGTTCGTTATAGTCTTTATAGATGATATTCTTGTCTATATTCGCACCGAGCGTGTCCATTCAGACCATCTTAGGATTGTTCTTCAGACTCTTAGGGATCATCAGTTATTTGCAAAGTTTAGTAAGTGTGAATTTTAGCTAAGATCAGTAGAATTTCTTGGCCATATTATTTCCGATAATGTCATTAGAGTAGATCCTCAGAAGACCGAAACGGTAAAAAACTGGCCTCACCCCGCATCTCCATTAGATATTTGGAGTTTCTTGGGTTTGGCTGGCTATTATAGATGGTTTGTCGAGGGATTTTCTTCTATTGCATCCCATGTATAGATTGACTCAGAAGAAGGTCAAGTTTTATTAGTCAGATTCATGCTAGAAGAGTTTTCAGGAATTGAAAACCCAACTCACGCCAGCTCTAGTTCTAGCTCTTCCAGATGGTTCAGATGGGTTCGTAGTATATTTTGATGCATCTAGAGTGGGTTTAGGTTATGTCCTCATGTAGTATGGTAAGGTCATAGCCTACGCCTCCAGACAGTTAAAGCCCCATAAGAAGAATTATCATACTCATGATCTTGAGTTAGCAGCCGTAGTATTTGCCTTAAAGATTTGGAGGCATTATTTATACGGAGTTCATTTAGATGTCTTCACAGATCATAAGAGTCTCCAGTATGTATTTTCTCAGAAAGATCTCAATCTTCGTCAAAGAAAGTGGTTAAAGCTCTTGAAGGATTATGACATGAGTGTCCTTTATCACCCGGGCAAGGCCAACATTATGGTTGATGCTCTCAGTAGACTCTCCATGGATAGTGTTTCTCACATTGAGGATAGCAAGAAAAAGATATCCTAGTAAATCCATCAGCTTGCCAGACTAGGTATTCTCTTAGTCAACTATTCAGAGGGTGGTGAATATGTTAAGAGTAGTTCATATTCATCTCTAGTTTCCAAGGTAAAAGAGAAGCAAGACGAGGATCCTAGACTTATCAAGCTAAAACTGCCAGTTCAAGATTAGAGGGTAGAGGTTTTATCCTAAGGGGAAGATGGTGTTCTTCATTGTCAGGGTCGTCTGTGTGTTCCAGGTATAGATGACTTGAGGCAGCAAATTCTTGCAGAAGTGCATGGTTTGTGATACTCTATCCATCCAGGGGCCACTAAGATGTACTGCGACTTGCAGGAGATATATTAGTGGAGTAGGATTAAGAGAGATATTGCAGAGTTTATAGATAAGTGATCTACATTTTAGCAGGTTAAGATAGAGCATCAGAAACCTAGTGGTTCCATACACGAGTTCACCATTCCTACTTGGAAGTGGGAAGAAGTGAATATAGACTTCGTGACGGGTTTGCCTAGAACTCGTCATCAACATGATTAAGTTTGGCTCATTGTAGACAGAATGACCAAGTTAGCTCATTTCCTTTCAGTTTGTACCTCTTATTCAGCCGAGGATTATGCCAAAATCTATATCAGGGAGTTAGTCAGATTACACGGTATTCCATATCTATCATCTCAGACCGAGGTACACAATTCACCTTTTACTTTTGGAAAGCGTTCCAAAAGGGTCTTGGTACCTAAGTTCACTATAGTATCACCTTTCATCCTCAGACTAATGGTCAAGTAGAGAGGACCATTCAGACTCTTAAAGATATGCTAAGGGCGTATGCAGTTGATTCCAAAGAAAGTTGGGATGACCACTTACCTCTGATTGAGTTTTCATACAACAATAGCAATCATTCTAGTATTCAGATGGCTCCATTCAAATATCTATATGGTAGGAGGTGTAGATCTCCAGTCGGTTGGTTCGAAGTTAGTGAGCCCTCAGTCATTGGTCCTGACTTGGTATTCGACACCTTAGAGAAAGTTCAGTTGATCAGAGAGAGACTTTGGGCTGCTCAGTGTCGACAGAAGTCTTATGCAGATATTCATAGAAAGGATCTCGATTTCAGGGTCAATGCTATGCCTATATCAAGATCTCTCCCATGAAGGGAGTGAAGAGGTTCAGTAAGAAAGGAAAACTCATTCCCTGCTATGTCGGTCCCTTCAGGATTCTTAGTCGCTTTGGCAAGGTAGCTTATGAGCTCGAATTGCCTTCAGATATAGCTTCAGTTCATCTGGTCTTCCATGTCTCCTTGATCAATATAGTCCCTATTTAGAACATTGATGTTCAGAATAGCCTCTCTTATGAAGAGATTCCAGTCAAAATTTTAGACTATCAGATTCGTAGGCTGAGGAATAAAGATGTCCCTCTAGTCAAAGTTCTTTGGCGAAATTAGTTCGTTTAGGGAGATACTTGGGAAGCAGAAGCAAAAATACATACCAAGTACCCTCACCTTTTCTCCACCAACCCAGATCAAGCTCAAGGTAGCAGTCCTTCTTAGGCTTATTCAGTTTCACTTTTAGTATTCAATACAACTTGATATTTCATTTCATATTCATGTTCCATCACAAATTTCGTATCAAATACCATTCCCTATTCAGTCATGCATATATGTATCAGTCTAGTAAATAATCATGCATCATATATTCATTCTCATTGCGATAACCTCAGTCATGCATTCATGAATCAATTACACATGCATCAGCTATGCATATTCAGTATAATGCATTCAATTTGTCAGTCATAAGATCATGTTCCAGCTATCATGTTTATATTACTGTTTCCCCTTACAGTTAGTTCCATTCGAGGATAAATGTTCTCAAAGGGGAGATATTGTAATACCCGTTCCTTTTTCCTAGCTAGAAATCATCTCAAGGATGATAGGACATACTTTGAAATATAAACCTATCTTTTTAAAAGTTGTATTTTTGATATTTTCACTTTCTACCATGTGGTAAATATATTTAGCTTTCCAACGGTACCAATTATGTCCAAATCTGACATCAGACGAAGAAGATATGGACATTTTACTTGGAACTGGCGGAAATGCCCAGGTATGACGGCCAAGTTGATGGACTGCAACATAAGTGAGAGACCAAAACTTTGACTATCACAGCCAAGGAAATTGAGCCATGTATTGGATAAGGACTGACGGACGAGTTGACGGACCGTCAAAGTTGTGAGGGACCGTCATCCTGGCCGTCAACTCTTATCCAATGAACCCCATTTCTGGTCCCCGTTTGATAGGATAAGTGACAGACCATCAAGTGTCTGATGGACCCACAGTCGGACCGTCATACACCACATTCAGTTTATTTCCAGGTCATTTTAACAGAGGTATTTTGGTTACTTACCAATTGCCTAAATATCCAGATGAGTCCGAATTCAGCCATTTTGCTTATTGTTATTCCATAAAAAAAAACTAGGGTTTCTCTCTGAATTTAATCCCCAAGAACAAGACCCAATCCTCTTCAAGAATTGAAGGATTTCAAACCTTTTAAGTTTAAAAACTTCAAGAACCCTGAGTTAGGTATGCGTAGTGTTCATCTATGGATCCAATCCATTCATAGAGCTCAAGAACCATGTTTTAAATACTATTTTGTGAACTTTTTGTGGTGATATGAGCATGTACATGTTGATGATTGTTGTTTAAGTTTCAAGATGATATCTAGAGGTGTTTTCATGGAATATATATGCTTGTTATTTGAAAACTATAAACTTTAGGTGGTGTAAAATGGTGCAAGTTATGAAACACACCTATGCCTTATAGAATGCATGCAAGGTGTTCGATAAAATGCTTAGGATGTTAGAAATTCATGTTTATATGGTTCCATGATGTCTAAATGACAAGTCCATGTTACCTATATACTTTAATTTGAATTTCATGCTTTTCATGTGCTTCTATTATTGTGGTATAAAGCATGTGTGATAATGGAGATATACAAATACACATGAAATATCGCTATGCACTCCCTACCATGCTTAATATGTTGAGAAACTACATGATGTATAATATCCCCTATTTATGATAATGCGAATTGTGGGCTCCAATCTTATGATCAAGTCAGTCATGTTGTGTCAGTTTTCTTCCATCAAGTCCTGGGGGTATTCGTACCCAAAAACTATAGATGTGTTCTTAGATCCATGTCATGTTTCACGATATACAAAATCAAGCCATGAGTCAGTATAATTCAGTCAGTCATGTGACTTAGGAAACCTTATGGTCTCATTCAATTATTAGATATCAGTAGTATTCTGTTAGTCAACAGAATTTAGTAAGTTCAACTCACGAAGAGTCAGCTAAATCATGTTCAATATCTTCAGATGGGAGTAGGATTTAGCACCGAGTGAACCCAAGGATTGGAATTCACCTGTATATGAGGGTGTGATTCTTAGCATTCATCCTTGTGTTCTAGAACTATGTAGCCAACATACGTTGAGACATCACAGCCTGTTATATGAGGGTAGATGAGGTCTCTTAACCTGTTATATAAGGGTTCCCACCATTGTCACTAGACTTACTTGTTATATAAGGGTTTCTCACATGTTGTCCTTACCAGTAGCGCGGTATTGACACCCTTCCAGTCAGGGCAGAGATTGGTCCCCAGCTTAGTTATAATGGTACATATAGGGTATATCGATTAAAAAACTACCTTCCACAGTTTCAAACTCAATCTCAGTAAAAGAACTCAGATAGTTCTCCAGATATCAGTATACCAGGACTGTTAGATACAGTCAAATTCAGTTATAGTGCGAAACTCAGATAGTTCCATCAAATTTAAGACAGTCAGATACAGTTTCCCATGTTATCAGAACTACAGTTTCAGCCATGTCAGCTATCAGTAAACCATGTATTAGAGTACAGATCTAGCTATCATGTACTCATGACCTCAGTTACTATGTATGTATGTTTACACTCTCACGTTCATATCAGTCAGCCAGTTAGCATTGTTCATGCATGTAAACCCTTTTGCATTGGCCTACCTCACTCATATACTCAATACACCAGTTGTACTGAGGCATTTTCACTATGGTGATTTCTTTCATGTTACACCATAGGTTCAGAGACAAGAGCTCTAAATCAATAGTATCATCCAGTCGCAGAGTTGCAGTGAGTCCTTATCCATTCGAGGACGATATTATTTTATTTCATTTATTATTTCAGCTCAGTTTTGTTAGACAGAGTTAGTTGGAGATATATTTCTTCAACTCCTTATTCAGATAGTACTTAGAGGCTTTCAAATTCAGTATTAAGATTTAGTTCAGATTTGATTAAGTTTTTAGTTATTTTGGGTATCTTTCACCCATATGGATATTATATTTCAACAGATTTTTATTCAGTTGAACCTTATGGCCTACATGTTCATGTTTTCCGTTCTATTACATTTTATATTATAATTTACAGGTATAGATATTAGTTAAGGATTAGCTTGTGATCCCTCGGAGTCATAATCAGCGTGTAGCATTTTGGTTCAGATAATTGGGGCACTACAGGTAAACAAAGAACTAAGGTATGCGTTGTGTTGATTTATGGATTCCTTTCATCCATATAGCTCAAGAATCCTATTTTAAAGTATGAATTATGTTATTATGTTGTGGGTTGCTCAATTTTATGTGATGTTTGTTGTTTAATTCCCAAGTTGGGATCTTCATGTGAAATTATGAAAACTACGTTAGCATATAAATTGAAATCCATGAATTTGGTGGTTTATGATTTGTGTAATTTGTGGACTTTACCTATGCCTTATGTTGTGCATGAAAGGTGTTTGATAAAATTCCTAAAAGGATATAAATTATGCCTTATAGCTTAATTTTGATCCAAATGATAAATGCATGTTTTACCTTTATTATCAAAATGACTTCTATGATATTGTTGTGTATGAATATTTGAACGATTACTTAGGGGGCTAGTTGATGAAATACTAAAATGTTGATATGTATTCCCATTCATGTACGAGATTATGATAACCATGTACTTCATAAAATCCTCAATTTATTGTATTATGGATTATTGATGTTGGTCATGTATTCAAACATGTCATGCCTTGTCAATTTCCTTCCATCGAATCCTGGGGGTACTTGTACCCGAATAATTTAGTTGTGTGCCTAGATTTAGTGTCATTTTTTCATAATATCCTCAGTCAAGCCATGATCCATGGAACTCAGTCAGTCATGTGACTCAAGAAAGCTCATTAATTTAGTAATCTCAATACTATTCAGTTAGTCAAAGGAAATCAGTTAATTCAGTCCAGTTTGGTTCAATTTCTATTCAGATGGGAGTAGGAATTAGCACCGAGTGAACCCAAGGATGGGAACTCACCTATTATATGAGGGTGTGATTCTTAGAAGTAATGCTTACATTCCTGAACTACGTATCCACCGTAGGTTGAGACATCATAGCCTATATTACATGAAGGTAGATGAGGTGGGTTAACCTATTATATGAGGGTTCCCACCGTTCTCACTAAAGTTACCTGTTATATGAGGGTTACTCACATATTGTCTTTACCAATGGTGCGGTATTGACTCCCTTCTAATTGGGGTTACAAATTCGACCCTAACTCAGCCATAATGGCATATTAAGGGCATGTCAGTTAGATAACTACTTCCCACAGTTTCAGTTATAAAATCAGGACTATTAGATATGTCATTCAGTCTTAATAATAGAACTCAGATAGTTCCACAGAATTCAGGATTGTTAGGTACAGTCAACTCAGAATAATATAGAACTCAGCTAGTTCCATCAGCTTCAGGACTATCATACACAGTTACTCATGTCATCAGTTATATCAGTCATTAGAATTCATTTATCAGTCATGTTAGTTATTAGTAAATTCATGTTATCACGATCTCAAATCTAGTTACTATATATTCATATATGTATTCTCACACTAATATCAGGCAGTTAGCCAGTATTGTTTATGCATATGAACCCCATACATTCAGCCTACCTTACATGCATACCAGTACCTTCAAAGTACTGGCGCATTTGCACTATGGTGTCTTATACCATAGGTTTTGAGACACGAGTTCTAGAGCATCAGTAGCATTCCAGTCTCAACAGTCAGAGTAACAGTGAGTCCTCATCCTTTGAGGTTATGACCATCTCTTTATTATATTATTAATTATTTATTAGTGGAGTTAGTTGGGGACATGTCCAATCAACTCCTTAATTAGATAGTTTAGTCCGTTAGAGGCTTTGCAAACTATCGTGTTCAGAATATCATGTTAGACAATTTTATTTTTGGTATTTATACCCCACCCATATGTTATAATTTATCAGTTATGTTACAGTTTTGAACCTTATGGCCTTTCAATTTATGTTTCCATATTTTTATAGTATATCATGCAGTATACAGGTACAAATATCAGTCATGGGTTAGTGTGGTCCTTCGGGGTCATGAGCACCATCTAGTATCCCAGGTACTAAATTTGGGGCATTACAAACCTTATATAAGAGCCTAAGGTTCAATAGAGTCCTAGTAAGTCTGAAAACAACAGCTACTAGAGTCTTGTGCAAGGGTGTGTTGCGCGCCACATTTATGTATAGGAGGCTATAAGATGTTTTAGGAATAGTCTCCCTTCTTTTAGTATTCATGTCATTCCAGTAAGCATGAGCTCAAATTCAACTCTCAATTTAATCTTTTTCTCCCTTTCTTCTACAGAACATGCCTCCCAAAAGATGAAACAGGTATCAGTCAGTCCCTCAGCCCGAAGAACCTTTGGTCGAATATATTTCTCATGCAGAGTTCAGAGTTACATTCACTACTCTCACTCAGTTAGTTACTTCTTAGAATGAATGACTAGCTATTATTTTGGCCAACCTAGTCACCAATTCAGCTATATCCAGGATTTACGACTTCGTCAAAATGAATCCTCCATCCTTTCTCGGGTCTAACTCAGATGAGGACCCTTAGGAATTCATTGATCAGGTTCAGAAGGTTACTAACATCATGGGGGTTAATCCTAGTGAGAG
The DNA here is from genome assembly GCF_002878395.1 of Capsicum annuum. Classification (NCBI taxonomy): domain Eukaryota; kingdom Viridiplantae; phylum Streptophyta; class Magnoliopsida; order Solanales; family Solanaceae; genus Capsicum; species Capsicum annuum. Next base: position 61,759,063 of record NC_061120.1, read on the forward strand.
TGCTGAGCTTGCTGCATATCAATTGTAAGATGTTTCTCATACTTGGTCAAAGTAGTAAAAGTCAAAAAGGCCATATGATGTAGGGCCTATTAAGTGAAAGGAGTTTCTCATTGCATTCCTAGATAGATTCTTTCCCCAAGATCTTAGAGAAGATAAGGTATTAGAATTCATCAACCTCAGGAAGAGCAACATAATGGTGAAATAGCATTCTCTTAAGTTTACTCAGTTAGCCAGATACGCTACGCATGTGGTTGTAGAAAGTAGGGCCAAGACAAGTAAGTTTGTTTTAGGGGTAAACGATAGTGTGGTCAGTGAGTGCAAGTCTACGATATTGAATAGTGATATGACTTTAGCCAGGCTTATGACTCATGCTTAACAGATAGAAGTGAAAAATATTAAGATGAGGGAGAAGCAGAATAAGAGAGTAAAGACAGGTAGTTTCAACTTTTCTCAGCCCAAATTAAAAGAAGGAAACCATTCTCTATTTCATCCTAAGTCATCAATTCTAGCTTTTTCCTCAGCCAGTGCTCCAGTTCCTAAGTTTAGGGATGGTAACAGAGATAGAGCGCCAGGCTCTAAGTCTCAGAGTAGTGTTAGCAGTGCCCGTACCTATCCTCATTGCTAGACTTATGGCAGGAACCATCAGGGTGTTTGCAGAGCTGGTAGTGGTATTTTTTTTAAATGTGGCAAGCCAGGACACAGAGTCAGAGACTGTCCTCAGCTAGGTCCTCAGGGTCAGTAGAACCATTCCCCAGCTCAGTCCAGTTGCCTAAACTAGTAGGGTGCCATCTCTAGTGCTCCTATTAGACAGCGTCCAAATAGACTCTATGCTCTCTAGTCACAGTAAGATTAGGAAAATTCTCCTGATGTGGTTACTAGTATGTTACAAATCTTTCATGTGCATGTTCACGCTTTGTTAGATCCAGGTTCTTCTTTATCTTTTGTTACTCCCTATATAGTAGTTAATTTTGAAATCAGTCCCAAAATTTTAGCAGAGCTCTTTTCAGTCTCTACCCTAGTGGGCAAAACCATCATAGCCCGATGGGTATACAGGAACTGCCTAGTTATGATATTTTAGAAAGTCACTTCAGCAGACTTAGTCAAATTAGAGATGACTGATTTTGATGTCATTCATGGCATGGATTGGCTTCCTTCCTACTATACCACAGTCAACTACAGAAACAGAATAGTCTAGTTTTAGTTTCCAAATAAACTCATCCTAGATTGGAAAGGTAGTGTATCCGCCTTCAGAGGTCATCTTATTTCCTACCCTTGGGCAAGGAAAATGATATCTAAGGGATGTGTCTATCATCTTGTTCAAGTTAAGAACACTAGTTCTGAAAATCCCAGCCTTGATTCAGTCCCAGTCATGAATGAATATTCAGATATCTTTCTCGAAGATCTTCCAAGGATTTCTCCCAAAAGGGAAATACACTTTATCCTTGATATTCTTCCAGATACTCAGCCTATATCTATTCCTCCATACAAAATAGCACCTGCAAAACTTAAAGAATTGAAAGAACAGTTGAAGGATCTCTTAGATAAGGGATTCATCAAGCCTAGTGTGTCCCCGTGGGGTGCACCAGTCTTATTCATGCGAAAGAAAGACATTTCTCTAAAAATATGCATGGATTACCATCAACTCAATAAATTCACGGTCAAGAACAAGTATCCACTTCCCAGAATCAAAGACTTCTTTGACCAACTTCAAGGTGCAAGCTATCTTTCTTAGATAGACCTTAAACCAGGAAATCATCAACTCAGAGTTAGAGAATAAACATCCCAAAGATAGCAGAGTTAGAGAATAAACATCCCAAAGATAGCCTTTCATACTCGGTATGGTCACTTCAAATTCTTTGTTATGTCTTTTGGTTTTACCAATGCCCTATCAACTTTCATGGACTTGATGAACCATGTGTTCAAGTAGTACTTTGATATGTTTGTCATAGTCTTTATAGATGATATTCTGGTATATTCCCACAGTGAGCATGATCATGCAGACCATCTCAGAATTGTACTTCAGACTATCAGAAATCATCAATTGTTCATCAAATTTAGTAAGTTCAAATTTTGGCTAAGGTTAATAGAATTCGTTCGTCATATCATTTACGATGATGGCATTAGAGTAGATTCTCAAAAGATTGAAGCATTAAGAAACTGGCCTCGCCCCATCTCTCCTTCAAACATTAGAAGTTTCTTGAGTTTGGCTGGCTATTATAGATGGTTTGTTGAGGAATTTTTTTCTATTTCATCCCTCATGTCCAGATTGACTCAGAAGAAAGTCAAGTTTCGGTGTTCAGATCCTTAAAAGAAGAGTTTTCAGGAGTTGAAGACTCGACTCACCTCAGCTCCAGTCTTAGCTCTTACAGATAGTTTAAATGGTTTCGAAGTGTATTGTGATCCATCCATACTAGATTTGGGTTGTGTCCTCATGCAACATGGTAAGAGCATAGCCTATGTCTCCACACAATTTAAACCCCATGAGACGAATTATCCTACTTATGATCTTGAGTTAGCAGCCGTAGTTTTTGCCTTAAAGATTTGGAGGCATTACTTATACTATGTTCATGTAGATGTGTTCACATATCATAAGATCCTTCTATATTTCTTTTATCAGAAAGATCTCAATCTTCATCAAAAAAAGTGGTTAGAGCTCTTGAAAGATTACAACATGAGTGTCCTTTATCATCTGGGCAAGGCCAATATAGTGGCCGACGCTCTCTATAGACTATCTATGGGTAGTGTTGCTCATGTTAAGGATAGTAAGAAGAAGTTAGCATAGGAAGTCCATCAGCTTGCCTGACTAGGCATTCTCTTAGTCATTACAGTGCAGGGTAATATATGGGTTCACAGTAGTTTAGAGTCATCTCTAGTTTCTTAGGTAAAAGAAAAGAAAGATAGTGATCCCATTTTTGTCAAGTTGAAATAGTCAGTTAAGGATCAGAAAGTAGAGGTTTTCTCCAAAAGGGGAGATGGTGTTCTGCATTGTCAGGGTCGTCTGTGTGTTCCATCTATAGATGACTTAAGGCAGCAAATTCTTACAAAAGTGTATCGTGCGCCCTACTTTATTCATGCAGGGGCCACAAAGATGTATCAGGACTTGTGAGAGATCTATTGGTGGAGTGGGGTGAAGAGATATGTTGTAGAGTTTTTGGCTAAGTTCTCTACATGTCAGCAGGTTAAGATGGAGCATCAGAAACCTAGTGGGTCAATATTCCTACTTAGAAGTGGGAAAAAGTAAACATGGGCATTGTGATGGGTTTGATTCGAACTCATCATCAGCATGATTCAGCTTGGGTCATTTTAGACAAAAGGAGAAAATCAACTTATTTTCTTCTAGTCTATACCTCCTATTCAGCTGAGGATTATGCTAAACTCTATATCAGGGAGTTGGTCAAATAACTTGGTGTTCCGTTGTCTATTGTCTCAGACAGAGGTACCCAGTTTACCACTTATTTCTAGAAAGTGTTATAAATGGGTCTTGGTATCCAAGTTCATCTCAGTACAGCCTTTCATCCTCAGATAGATAGTCAAGCAAAAAGGACCATTCAGACCCTAGAAGATATGCTAAGGGCGTGTGCACTTGATTTTAAGGAGAGTTAGGATAACTATTTGCCTTTGATTGAGTTTGCATACAAAAATAGCTATCATTCTAGTATTAAGATTACTCCATTCAAAGATCTCTATGGTAGGAGGGGCAGATCTCTAATCAGTTGGTTTGAAGTTAGTGAGGCCTAGTTATAGGGCCTAACTTAGTATTCAATGCCTTAGAAAAAGTCCAATTGGTCAGAGAAAGACATCGGGCTGCTCAGAGCCAACAGAAATCTTATGTAGATGTTCATAAAAAGGATTTTGAGTTTGAGATTAATAACTATGTCTATCTAAAGATCTCTCCTATGAAGGGAGTGAAGAGGTTGGACAAGAAGGGAAAGCTCAGTCCCCAATATGTCGGGCCCTTCAAAATTCTTACTCGCTTTGGCAAGGTATCTTATGAGCTTGAGTTACCTTCAGATCTTGCCTCAGTTCAACCAGTCTTTCATGTCTCCTTGCTCAAGAAGTTTATAGGTGACCCACCAGTTGTAGTCCCTATTCAGAGCATCGATGTTCAAAATAACCTTTCTTTTGAAGAGATTCCAGTCGAAATCCTTGATTATCAGACTTGTAGACTGAGGAACAAAGAATTCCCTCTATTTAAAGTTCTTTGACAAAACCAGTCCATGGAGGGAGCTACTTGGGAAGCAGAAGCAGACATGCATACCAAGTATCCTCACCTCTTTTCCGCTAACTCAAATTTGGCTCAAGGTAACAGTTCTCCTTAAGCTTTTTAGTCTTTATGTCAAGATTTCAGTTACGACATGGCATCAGTCTCATGTTCGGAATTTCATTTTTTAAACTTGGTACTAAGTACCATAGTATATTCAGTTATTTGTTCATGCATCACATTAGTCATGTGTTCATACATCAGACATGCATTCTCCTAGTGAGAAGACTCAGTTATTAGAAATCTCTATCATATAATCATTTCTGTCATGTATTCACACATCAAATTGGTTTGATCATCTTTTCAGTACTCTCAGTCATGCATTTATGTATCAGCTCAGTCATAAAATCATGCATTAGATATGCATGCTCAGTATAAATCTCAGGAATGTCAGCTATGTAGTCATGTTGCAGTGTTCATGTTCAGTATAAACTTTAGATTTTCATTTCTCCCCTCTCAGTCAGTCTCATTTGAGGTTAAATGTTCCAAAGGGGGAGATATTGTAATACCCCGAAGTTTTCTAACAAATATTATCTCAAGAATGTCTAGTATTAACTTCTAAATATAATGATGTTTATTCCATAGAGAATTTTTAAGATTATCACTTTTAGTTATGTGGGAAATTCAATAAGCTTTTTGTTGATATAAGATTTGCCTAAATCTGATAATCGGGTAATAAGTTATGACTATTTCAAGTTCTCGTTGTAAAACAGTGCCACATTAGTCAGTGGCATTTGTCAAATTCCAGTAGGGATCCGCAATAGAGGCGCATCGCACCAAACTTCCAGGTCGCAAATGAAGTGGCAACACAATGGCTTCACGTCGCGCCATCCCCCAATTTTCCAGTTGTCAAATTTAAGTGACACGATGCGATAGCGCGGTGTCACGCCAGGGGTCCAGGTCGAGAAATTTTAACCAATTTTAAAGATGCGTGCAGGGTTGAAAAGGTAAATTTTCCACTCCTATTTAACCCAATAACACGTGATTTAGCCATTCTTCACCCAAAATATACTAGTTTCTCTCAATTTTCTCTCAAGAACAAGCTAGGGTTTTAATTGGGGAGTCAATTTCAAGAAATTTTCTCCGTCAATCTTAACTAACCAAAGAACTAAGGTCTGGGTTGTGTTGATTTATTTATTCCTTTTATCCATAAAGCTCAAGAACCCTATTTTAAATTATGAATCATGTTATTTTGTTGTGGGTTGCTCGAGTTTATGTCATGGTTATTGTTTGATTCCCAAGTTAGGATCTTCATGTCAAATTATTAAAACTACGTTAGCATATAAATTGAAATCCATGAATTTGGTGGTTTATGATTTGTGAAATTTGATGATTTCACCTATGACTTAAGTTATACATGAAAGGTGTTTGATAAAATGCCTAAAAGGATATAATTATTCCTTATAGCTAAATTGTGATCCAAATGATAAATGCATGCTTTACCTTTATTATCAAAATGACTTCTATGATACTGTTATGCATTATGAATGTTTGAAAGATTACTTAGGGGACTAGTTGATGAAATATTGGTATGTCGATATGTATTCTCATTCATATATAAGATTATGATAACCATGTACTTCATGAAATCCTCAACTTATTGTATTATAGATTATTGATGTTGGTTATGTATTCAAGAATGTCATGCCTTGTCAGTTTCCTTCCATCGAGTCCTGGGGGTACTTGTACCCAAAAAATATAGTTGTGTGCCTAGATTTAGTGTCATATTTTCATGATATCCTCAGTCAATCCATGATCCATAAAACTCAATCAGTCATGTGACTCAGGAAATCTCAGTAATTCAGTAATCTCAGCACTATTCTGTCAGTCAACGGAACTCAGTTAATTCAGCCAAAGTTAATTTAGTAATCCATGTTTAGTGTCTATTCAGATGAAAGTAGGAATTAGCACCGAGTGAACCCAAGAATGGGAACTCACCTGTTATATGAGGGTGTAATTCTTAGAAGCATTCCTTACTTTACTGAACTGCGTAACCAGCGTAGGTTGAGAGATCATAGCCTGTTATATGAGGGTAGATGAGGTGGCTTAACTTGTTATTTAAGGGTTCTAAGTGTTCTCACTAAAGTAACCTATTATATGAGGGTTACTCAGAGATTGTCTTTACCAGTGGTATGGTATTGACACCCTTCCAATTGTGGTTATAGATTGGACCCCAACTCAGCTATAATGGTGTATTAGGGGCATGTCGGTTTGATAACTACTTCTCACAATTTCAGTTACAAAATCAAGATTATCAGATATAGTCTTTCAGTCTCAATAATAAAACTCAGATAATTTTACAAAATTTAGGGTTGTCAGATACAGTGAACTAGAACAGTATGGAAATTAGCTAGTTCCATCAGCTTCATGACTGTCAGACACAGTCACTGATATCATCAGTTATATTAGTTATTATAATTTAGTTATCAGTCATTTTAGTTATTAGTAAATTCATGTTATCACGACCTCAGATCTAGTTACTACATATTCATGCATATATTCTCAGATTTATATTAGTCAGTAAGCCAGTATTGTTCATGCATATAAACCCCATGCATTCAGCCTACCTCACATGCATGCCAGTATATTCAAAGTACTGACGCATTTACGCTCTGGTGTCTTTTACCATAGGTTCTGAGACACGAGCTCTAGAGCATCCTTTGAGGATATGACCATCTCTTTATTATCTCATTTATTTATTTATTAGTTAAATTATTTGGGGACATGTCCCATCAACTCCTTATTTAGACAATTTAATCAGTTAAAGGCTTTTCAGACTATCATGTTAGACAGTTTTGTTTTGGGAATTTATACCCCACCCATATGTTATGATTTATTAGTTATGTTACAGTTTTGAACCTTATGGCCTTTCAGTTCATGTTTCTATATTTATACATTATATCATGTAGTATACAGATACAGATATTGGTCATGGGTTAGATTATGGTCCTTCAAGGTCATGAGGATCGTGTAGCATCCCGGGTACTAGATTCGGGGCATTACAAACTTGTTATCAGAGCCTAAGGTTCAATAGTATCCTAGGAAGTCTAAAAGCCACATCTTGTAGAATGGGTGTGTTGTGTGCCACATTTATGTATAGGAGGCTATGAGATGTTTTAGGAATAGTTTCCCTTCTTTCAGTATTCATTTCGTGCCAGTGATCATGATCTCAAATTCAAATCTTAATTTAAACTGTTTCTCCCTTTCTTCTACAAAACATGTCTCCCAAAATAAGAAATGGGAATCAATCAGCCCCTCAGCTCGAAGAACTTTTGGGCGAACATGTTTTTCATGCAGAGTTCAAATCTGCATTCACTACTCTCGCTCTGTCTGTTACTACTCAGAATGAATGACCAGTTGTCTTTTCGGCCAACCCAATGGCCTATTTAACTGCAGCTAGGATTTGGGACTTCACCTGAATGAATCCTCCACCCTTTCTTAGGTCTAAGTTAGTTAAGGACCCTCAGGAATTCATCGATCAGGTTCAGAAGGTTACTGATATCATGGTGGTTACTCCTAGTGAGAATGTTGAGCTAGATACATATCAGTTGTAGGATGTTGCTCATACTTGGTACAAGCAATGGAAATCTAAAAATCTAGATGATATAGGGCCTATTGACTGGGAGTAGTTTGTCACCGCATTCCTAGATAGATTCTTTCCCCAAGAGCTCAGAGAAGCTAAGGTGTTAGAATTCATCAACCTCGGGCAGAGAAATATGAAGGTGAAAGAGTATTCTCTTAAGTTTACTTAATTAGCCGGATACGCTCCGCATATAGTTATAGACGGCAGGGCCAATATAAGTATGTTTGTTTCAGGGGTAAACGATAGTGTGGTCAATCAGTATAAGTCTGTGATGTTGAATAGTGACATGACTTTAGACAATCTTATGACTCATGATCAAAAGATAGAAGAGCAAAAGATTAAGAGGAGGGAGAAGTAGATGTGGAAAGCCATGCCATAGAGTTAGAGAATTTCCTCATCTAGGTCCTCAAGGTCAGCAGAATCATTCCCCAGCTCATTCCAGTCACCCAAACCAGCAGGGTGCCACCACTAGTGCTACTAGTGGGCAGCGCCCAAACAAACTCTATGCTCTTCAGTCCCAGAAAGATCAAGAAAATTCTCCAGATGTGGTTACTGGTACGTTACAGATCTTTTATGTGATTATTTATGCTTTGCTAGATACAGGTGCTTCTTTGTCTTTTGTTACTCTTGATTTCAAAATCAGTCCTAAAATTCTAGCAGAGCCCTTTGCAGTCTCTACCCTAGTGGGTAAAACCATCATAACCCAACGGGTATACAGGAACTGCCTGGTTATGATATTTCAGAAAGTCACTTCAGAAAACTTAGTCAAATTAAAGATGGATGATTTTGATGTCATCCTCGACATAGATTAGCTTCATTCCTGCTATGCCATAGTCGACAACAAAAAAAGAATAGTCTAATTTCAGTTTCTGAATAAACCCATCCTAGAGTGGAAAGGTAGTGTATCCGCCTTCAGAGGTCAGCTTGTTTCCTACCTTCAGGCAAAGAAAATGATATCTAAGGGATGTGTCTATCATCTTGTTTAAGTTAAGGACACTAGTTCTGACACTCCCAGCCTTGATTTAATCTCAGTCGTGAATGAATATTCAGATGTCTTTCCCAAAGATCTTTTGAGGATTCCTCCCGAAAGGGAAATAGACTTCGGCATTGATTTTCTTCAAGATACTCGCCCTATATCTATTCCGCCATACAGAATGGCACCTACAAAACTCAAAGAATTAATAGAACAGTTGAAGAATTTCTTAGATAAGGGATTCATCAAGCCCAATGTGTCCTCGTGGGGTGCACCAGTCTTATTCATACGAATGAAAGACGGTTATCGTAGAATGTGCATTGATTACCATCAAATCAATAAAGTCAAGGTAAATAACAAGTATCCACTTTTCAGAATTGATGACTTGTTTGACTAACTCCAAGGTTCAAGCTATTTTTCTAACATAGACCATAGATCAGGCTATCATCAACTTAGAGTCAGATAATATGACATCCCAAAGATAGCCTTTCATACTTGGTATGGTCACTTTGAATTCTTAGTCATGTCCTTTGGTCTTAACAATGCCCCAGTAGTTTTTATGGACTTGATGAATTGTGTTTTCAAGAAGTACTTGGACATGTTCATCATAGTCTTTATAGATGATATTCTGGTCTATTCCCACAGTGAGGGTGTTCATGCAGACCATCTCAGAATTGTACTTCAGACTCTCAAAAATCATCACTTGTTTGCTAAATTTAGTAAGTGCAAAATTTGGCTATGGTCTGTATCATTCCTTGGTCATATCATTTTCAGTGATGGCATTAGAGTAGATACTCAAAAGACCAAAGCAATAAAAAACTGGTCTCCCCCCATCTCTTCATTGGACATCAGGAGTTTTTTGGGTTTGGCTGGCTATTACAGATGATTTATTGAGGGATTTTCTTCTATTTCATCCCCCATGTCTATGTTGAGTCAAAAAAAATTCAAGTTTTAGTAGTCATATCCTTACGATAAGTATTTTCAGGAGTTGAAGACTAGACTCACCTCAGCGCCAGTCTTAGCTCTCCCAGATGGCTCAAGTAGTTTCATAGTGTATTGTGATGCATCCAAAGTAGGTTTGGATTGTGTCCTCATACATCATGGTAAGGTCATAGCCTACGCCTCTAGACAGCTTAAGCCCCATGACAAGAATAATCCTACTCATGATCTTAAGTTAGCATCCGTAGTTTTTGCCTTAAAGATTAAGAGGCATTACTTATACAGTGTTTGTGTAGATGTGTTCACAAATCATAAGAGCCTTTAGTATATCTTTTCTCTGAAATATCTTAATCTTCATCAAGAAGGTGATTAAAGATCTTGAATGATTATGACATAAGCATTCTTTATCATCCGAGCAAGGCCAATATAGTGGCCGATGCTCTCAGTACACTGTCTATAGGTACTATTGCTTATATTGATGATAGTAAGAAGAAGTTACTCAGGAATTCCATCAACTTTCCAGACTAGGCATTCCCTTAGTCGATATAGAGGAAAGTGATATATGGGTTCAAAGTAGCTCAGAGTCATCTCTAGTTTCTGAGGTGAAAGAAAAACAAGATAGAGATCCTAGTTTAGTCTAGTTGAAAGAGTCAGCTAAGGATCAGAAAGTAGAGGTTTTCTCCCAAGGGAGAGATGGTGTTCTGCATTGTTAGGGTCATCTATGTATTCCAGCTATAGATGACTTAAGGCAGCAAATTCTTGCAGAAGTGCATGGTGCACGCTACTGTATTCATCCAGGGGCCATAAAGATGTACCACAACTTGCACGATCAATTGGTAGAGTGGGATGAAGAGAGACGTTGTAGAGTTTATGGCTAAGTACTCTACATTTCAACAGGTTAAGATTGAGCATTAGAAGCCTAGTGGATCCATGCAAGAGTTCAATATTCCTACTTGTAAGCTGGAATAAGTAAACATGGACTTTGTGATGGGTTTGCCTCAAACTCGCCATCATCATGATTCAGTTTGGGTCATGGTATATAGAACGACAAAATCAGGGCATTTTCTTCCAGTCCATTCCTTCTATTTAGCCGAGGATTATGCCAAACTCTATATCAGGGAGTTGGTCAGATTACATGGTGTTCCGTTGTCTATTGTCTCTTACAGAGGTACCCAGTTTACCTCTCATTTCTGTAAAGCATTCTAAAAGAGTCTTGGTACCCAAGTTCATCTCAACACAACCTTTTATCCTCAGATAGATGGTCAATTAGAAAGGACCATTTATACCCTAGAAGATATGTTAAGGGAGTGTCCACTTGATTTCAAAGGAATTTGGGATGACCACTTGCTTTTGATTGAGTTTGCATACAATAATAGCTATAATTCTAGTATTAAGATGGCTCCATTCAAATCTCTCTATGGTAGGAGGTGCAGATCTCTAATCGGTTGGTTCAAAGTAAGTGAGGGCTCACTTATAGGGCCTGACTTAGTATTTGATGCCTTAGAAAAAGTTCAGTTGGTTAGAGAATGACTTTGGTCTGCTCAGAGCCGACAAAAGTGTTATGCAGATTTTCATAGAAACTATGTCTATCTAAAGATCCCTCCCATGAAGGGAGTAAAGAAGTTCGGCAAGAAGGGAAAGCTCAGTCCTCGATATGTCGGCCCCTTCAAAATTCTCAATTGCTTTGGCAAGGTAAATTATAAGCTCGAGTTGCCTTCATATCTAGCCTCAGTCCATCCAATCTTTCATGTCTCCTTGCTCAAGAAGTGTCTAGGTGACCCAGCAGTTGTAGTCCCTATTCAGAGCATCGATGTTTAGAATAGCCTCTCTTATAAAGAGATTCTAATCAAAATCCTATATTATCAGACTAGTAGACTTAGTAACAAAGAAATCCCTTTAGTTAAAGTTCTTTGGCAGAAACAGTTTATTGAGGGAGCTACATGGGAAGCAGAAGCAGACATGTGTACCAAGTATCCTCACATCTTATCCGCAAACTCAGATTTAGCTCAAGGTAATAGTTCTCCTTAAGCTTTTCAGTCTTTATGTCCATATTTCAGTTATGACTTGGCATCAATCTCATGTTCAGAATTCCATTTTTTAAACTTTGTACTAAGTACTATTTCATATTCAGCTATATGTTCATGCATCAGATTAGTCATGTGTTCATGTATCAGACATGCATTCTCCTTGTGAGAAGACTCAGTTATTAGAAATCTTAGTCATATAATCAATTCTGTAACGTATTTATACATCAGATATGTGTGATCAGCTTATCAGTACTCTCAGTCATACATTCATGTATCAGCTCAGTCATGAAATCATGCATCAGATATGCATGCTCTGTATAAATCTCAGGAATGTCAGTTATGTAGTCATGTTGCAGTGTTCATAGTTAGTATGTAGTTTTTCTTATCGTTTCTCCCTCTCAGTTAGTCTTATTCGAGTACGAATGTTCCCAAGAGGGAGATATTGTAATACCCCAAAGTTTCCTTTATCTCAAGAATGTCTAGTATTAACTTCTAAATTGAATGATGTTTATTCCATGAGGAATTCTTAAGATTTTCACTTTTAGTTATGTGGAAAATTCAATAAGCTTTCTGTTGATATGAGATTCTCCTCTATTCGATAACCATAAAAGAAGCTATTACTATTTCAAGTTCCCAACGTTAAGTAGCACCATATTAGTCAGCGGCGCGCTGCGGCACAAGAGAAAATAGAATTTGTCAAATTCCAGTAGGGGTCCATGATAGTGGTGCATCGCGCCAAACTTCCAGGCCATAAATAAAGTGACAACGCGATGGCTCCATATTTCGCCATCCCCAAATTTCCCATTTATCAAATTCCAGTGACACGGTGCGATAGTTTCACATCGCGCCAGGGGTCTAGGTCAGGAAATTTTCACCAATTTTAAAAGACACATCCAGGGTTAAAAGGGTCAATTTTCCACCCATATTTAAACCCAATAACACATGATTTAGCCATTCTTCACCCAAAATATACTAGTTTGTCTTAATTTTCTCTCAAGATCAAGCTAGGGTATCAATTGGGTAGTCAATTTCAAGAAAGTTTCTTCGTTAATCTTTACTAGAAAAAGAACTAAGGTATGTGTTGTGTTGATTTATGGATTTCTTTCACCCATAAAGCTCAAGAACCCTATTTTAAATTATGAATCATGTTATTATGTTGTTGGTTTCTCAAGTTTATATGATGGTTGTTATTTAATTCCCAAGTTGGGATCTTTATGTGAAATTATGAAAACAACGTTAGCATATAAATTGAAATCCATGAATTTGGTGGTTTATGATTTGTGAAATTTAATGATTTCACCTATGACTTAAGTTGTGCATGAAAAGTGTTTGATAAAATGTCTAAAAGGATATAAATTATTCCTTATAGCTAAATTGTGATCCAAATGATAAATGCGTGCTTTACCTTTAATATCAAAATGACTTCATGATATTGTTGTGCATTATGAATGTTTGAAGGATTACTTAGGGGACTAGTTGATGAAATATTTGTTTGTGATATGTACTCCCATTCATGTATGAGATTATGATAACCATGTACTTCATGAAATCCCCAACTTATTGTATTATGGATTGTTGATGTTGGTAATGTATTCAAGAATGTCATGCCTTGTCAGCTTCCTTCCATCAAATCCTTGAGGTACTTGTACTAAAAAAATATAGTTGTGTGCCTAGATTTAGTGTCATGTTTTCATGATATCCTCAGTCAAGCCATGATCCATAGAATTCAGTCAGTCATATGACTCAGGAAATCTCAGTAATTCAGTAGTCTCAGTACTATTCTGTCAGTTAGTGAAACTCAACTAATTTAGTTCAGTAATCCATGTTCAGTATCTATTCAGATGGGAGTAGGAATTAGCACCGAGTGAACCTAAGGGTGGTAACTCACCTGTTATATGAGGGTGTGATTCTTAGAAGCAATCCATATGTTCCTGAACTATGTAGCCAGCATAGGTTAAGACATCATAGCCTATTATATGAGGGTAGGTGAGATGGCTTAACCTATTATATGAGGGTTCCCATAGTTCTTACTAGAGTTACTTGTTATTTGAGAGTTACTCACAGATTATCCTTACCAGTGGCATAGTATTGACACCCTTTCAATTGGGATTACAGTTTAGACCCCAACTCATCCATAATGGTATATTAGGGGCATATCGATTAGATAACTGCTTCCCACAATTTTGGTTACAAAATTAGGATTGTCAGATACAGTCATTCAGTTTTAGTAATAAAACTCAGATAGTTCTATAGAATTCAGGACTGTCAGATACAGTGAACTTAGAACAGTACATAACTCAGCTAGTTCCATCAGCTTCAAGACTATCAAACACAATCACTCATGTCATCAGTTATATCAGTCATCAGAATTCAGTTATCAGTCATTTTAGTTATCAGTAAATTCATGTTATCACGATCTCAGATCTAGTTACTACTTATTCATACATATATTCTCACGTTCATATTAGTAAGTTACCCAGTATTGTTCTTGCATATGAACCCCATGAATTCAGCCTACCTCACATGCATACTAGTATATTCAAAGTACTGATGCATTTGCGCTATAGTGTCTTATACCATAGTTTTCGAGACACGAGCTCCTAACGATCTGTAGCATTCCAATCTCAGCAGTCAGAGTAGCAGTGAGTCCTCATCCTTAGAGGATAAGACCATCTCTTTATTGTCTCATTTATTTATTTATAAGTGGAGTTAGTTGGGGACATGTCCTATCAACTCCTTATTCAGGCAGTTCAGTCAGTTAGAAGATTTGCAGACTATCATGTTAGACAGTTTTGTTTGGGGTATTTATACCTACCCATATATTATGATTTGTCAGTTATGTTATAGTTTTGAAACTTATGGCCTTTTAGTTTATTTTTCCGCATTTATATAGTATATCATGTAGTATACAGGTATAGATAACAGTCATGGGTTAGCTTGTGGTCCTTCAAGGTCATGAGCATTGTGTAACATCTCGTGTACCAGATTTGGGGCATTACAACAAGTCACCAACTAACTCCGACTACTGAAAATAAACTAAATTGCTAAAATAAATAATCATATCCTCGAACTATGAGGACTCACCACTAACTCTGTATGCTGAGAATCTGCACTGCTAAGGGTGCTCGAAAGACCATACATCTGAACCTATGATATAAGACATCATAGCGCAAAATAAAAGCATGCATTAGTACTTTAAATGTACTAGTATGATCGGTGAGGCAGACTGAAATCCATGTGTTTATATGCATGAACAATACTAACTGGATATCATGAGTAGGACTGAATGAAAGTACATGCATGAATATGTAAACTGAGCTGAGTGACAGGTTCTGATAGTCCTGAATTTGTGGAACCAAACTGAGTTCTATACTAAGACTAAATCTCAAACTTAGACTGTGGAAAGTAATCATCTAACCGACATGCCCCTTCTCTAACTAATTTGGGGTTTAACCTGTAACCCCAATTGGAAGGGTGTCAATATCATGCCACGGGTAAGAAAAAGTACAGAGTCACCCCCATCTGACAGGTACTCTGAACGAGAATGGTGGTACCCTTAACTAGCAGGTAGATCAGCTCATCAACCCTCAACTGGTAGGTAGATCACCTCATGAACCATCAACTGGAAGGTTGATGTCTCAACCTACGCTGGCTATGTAGTTTTGGAATGAAAGGACCGCTTCTAAGGATTTCACCCTCTACTGGCAGGTGAGTCCCTATCCTTGGGTCCACTCTTTACTGAATCCTACTTCTCATTGAATAGACACTGGACTGGATTCTAAACTGTACTAGGCTAGACTAAATTATTACTAATCATACTATATAACTGAACTAAACAGATTTTACTAAACTGAGTTAGACTGATTTTGAGTTCATTGAGTTTTCCTACATTCTGTAACTAACTAAATTTTACTGATCAAGACATCAGTTTCTACTCTGTGACTGACCATGGCTCTAGACAAGCAGCTAAATTGTCAGATATTAAATACCCCTAGGACTTGATAGCATAAACTTAAAATACATGGCATAATCTTGAGACATGGTAACTAACTACTTAGTCATCATTCATTCATTTGAGCATTCAAGAAAACATTTGCATGACATGAACTTACATACATGCTAACATGATATAATTTCACTATTCAACTCACATGGACAATTCATCAAACACTTCTAGGAAACAACATATGCACATAATACTAACACAATATGTAGGCATTATGATTCAATTCCAATTACACAATTCCAAGAGTTTCAACATGGATTCATATGACAAAGAACATATATCAATTAACTCTACATGAATCTTCCAATAAATCATGAATATACATTAATTCAAATCATGGAAATCATGAAATCACTCTACATGAACTTTAAAAGAGTTATTTAGACTCCAAAGATGGAAGGAACCCTTGGATGAACACTTCAAATACCTCAGTTGGTGAATTCTAAAAAATTAACGGTGGAATCTTGAGCCTTGAATTTGAATTTAATTCACCTAGGGTTTTTGTTCTTGAGCAATTTATGAAAAAATGAATATAACTTGCTAAAAGAGGGCTAAATTTCATGTTATAGGGGTTGAAGGGCATAGAAAAAAGACTTAATTAACCCTGAGGATGTTTATTTTAAATGACTATGAACTAAACCATCAATGCTCTGTGTCGTTGGCATTGATGTTGTAGCCAACGCGCTGCATGGTTGGTATCGATGTAATAGCCAATGCATCGCATCGAGCCCACGTTAGTTCATTGGAATTGGACTCTGGGAGTTGGGAAAAACATTTATCAATGTGATAGTCGATGAAACGCATCAAGATTGCATTGACTCACTAGTTTAGGATTCCAAAGGTGTTTCAAACAATGTTCGAAAAATCCAAAACTTGATTGAGAACACCTATTGACATTCCTGATCATGAATTAACTCAAATATCAATATTTAATGGATGTAAAGGTCGCAAAATAAGATTGCCAACTTTTGAAGGCTAGAATAACACTAAATCTGAATACTTAGCTAGAATTTTGTAAGTATGGGAGACCTTAGCAAGCTTAAAAAGACTGAATTAAGCTAAGAATTTTGCGGGGTCTTTTATTATCTCCCCCTTGGGAACATTCTTTGTTGAATGAGACTGAATAAGCTGAGAATACTGGTAGACTAAACTTACTTAGTGAACACGAACACCTAAAACATGATAATCTAATTAATTTCATACCGAACATGCATATCTAATGCATGTGTATATGATTGAACTAACTCCTAAACATATAACTGAATATGCAAGTAACTGATACCAAGTTCATAATGGAAAATCTAAGTATGGAACTGTATAAACTTAAGGGATACTATTACCTTGAGTTGAATCTAAGTTTGCAGAGAAGAGGTGAGGATACTTGGTCCGCATATATACTTCTTCTTCCCAATTAGCTCCCTCAACAGATTGATTCTGCCAAAGAACTTTGACAAGAGGGACTTCTTTATTCCTCATTCTGCGGATTTGATAATCAAGGATTTTGACTAGAATCTCTTCGTAATAGAGGTTGTTCTTAACATTTATGCCCTCTATGTGGACTACAGCTGATGGGTCACCTATGCATTTCTTTAGCAAAGAGACATGAAAAACTGGATAGACTGAAGATAGATCTGAAGGCAACTCAAGCTCGTAAGCTACCTTTTCGAAATAGCTATGAATTTGGTAAGGACAGACATATCAAGGATTGAGTTTCCCCTTCTTTCCAAAAATCTTCACTTCTTTCATAGGAGAGATTTTTAAGTACACATGTCACCAATCTCGAACTTGAGATCCTTTTTACACATATCTGTGTATGATTTCTGTCGGCTCTGAGCTATCTTAAGTCTTTCCCTAATTAACTAGACTATCTCTAAGGTATCAAATACCAATTCAGGACCTACTACTGCTACCTCACCTGCTTCAAACCAAATAATGGGAGATCTACACCTTCCCCCATAAAGCACCTTAAACGGAGCCATCTAAATACTGGAATGATAGTTGCTATTTTATGTGAACTCAATTAAAGGTAAGTGGTTAACCTACTACCTTTAAAATCTATCGCACATGTAGCAGCATATCCTCTAAAGTCTGAATGTTCCTTTCTGCTTAACTATCTATTTGAGGGTGAAAAGTTGTACTGTAGTGAACTCGGGTACCAAGACCCTTTTGGAATACTTTCCAAAAATTTTAGGTGAACTTGGTAACTATATCTGAGATGATGGACAATGAAATGCCGTGCAATCTGACCAACTCCTTGATATAAATTTTGGTGTAATCCTCGACAGAGTAAAAGGTATGGACTGGTAAAAAATGAGCTGATTTGGTCATCCTATCTGCCATGACCCAAACCAAATTATGTTGATGGCAAGTACGAGGCAAACCCATCACAAAGTCCATGTTCACTTTTTTCCATTTCCAGGTGGGAATGCTAAACTCCTGCATGGACCTACTACGCTTCTAATGCCTAATATTAACTTGCTGATATATCGAGCACTTAGCCATAAACTCTATAATATCTCTCTTCATCCCACTCTACCAAAGATCTCTCATAAATCACAGTACATATTAGTGGCCCCTGGATAAATAGAGTAGCGTGCACCATGCTCTTCTGCAAGAATTCACTGCCTCAAGTCATCTATGCCTGGCACACATAGTCGATCCTGACAACGCAAAATACCATTTCCCTCTTGGAAGAAAACCTCTACCTTCTGATCTCTGACTAATTCATTCAAATTGACTAGACTGGGATCTCTATTTTACTTTTCCCTCACTTCGGAAACTAGGGATGATTCTGAACTACTCTGTACCCATTCACTACCTTCTGCGGAATTGACTAAGTGGACACCTAGTTGGTGTAGCTGATGAAATTCCTAATCTAACTTCTTCTTACTATCCTCGACATAAGCAATACTACCCATAGACATTCTACAGAGAGCATTTGCCACTACATTGGCCTTGCCCGAATGATACAGGACACTCATGTCGTAGTCTTTCAACAACTCCAACCACCTTCTCTGACGGAGGTTAAGGTCTTTCTGAGAGAAAACATACTGCAGGCTTTTATGGTCTGTGAACATGTCAACGTGCATACTATACAAATAGTGCCTCCAAATATTTAAGGAAAACACTACTGCTGCTAGCTCAAGATCATGAGTAGGATAGTTCTTCTCATGGGGTTTAAGTTGCTTAGAAGCATAGGCTATGACCTTATCTCTCTGTATCAGAATACACCTCAAGGTAACTTCGGAGGTATAACAATACACCATAAGGCCATCTGAACCATCTTGTAAGGTCAAAACTGGAGCTGTAATGAGTCGAGTCTTTAACTCCTAAAAACTCTTCTCACAAGAATTTGACCACTGGAATTTGACTTTCTTCTATATCAATCTGGACATAGGGGATGCAATAGATGAAAATCCCTTAACGAACCATTGGTAATGGCTATCCAAACCCAACAAACTCCTGATATCTAGCAGAAAGATGGGTCTGGGTCAGTTTCTCACTGTTTTAATCTTTTGGGGATCAACTCTAATGCCATCAACAGAAATTATATAGCCAAGAAAAGCTACAGACCTTATCCAAAATTTGTACTTACTGAATTTGGCGAATAACTTTTGATTTCTGAGAGTCTATACTACTATTCTGAGATTATATGTATAATCATGTTCACTGTGGCAGTAGTCGAGAATTTCATATATGAAGACTATGATAAACATGTCCAAGTACTGCTTGAGTACATGTGTAACACCCCGTATTCAAGTACGTGTATTGGTCTTATTTATATGGAATTAATTTTTTTTATTTTTTTATACCAAAATTTGCCCGTCGATGGTTCCATGAGAAGGTTATTGAATAAGCTTTCCAACGATATAAAGATTTCCAAAAATGGATAGGCTTTAGATATAATCTATCACATTCGAAACTATAAAACGGTGGCCGGGATATTTGGAAATAGTAAATGTGCAGGAAAATTTCCTGCACACAAACTACTGAGGCCAGCCGAATTTTTGGATCAAAGTCAAACGATCATAACTACCTTAATATAATATACTAGGAGAGCTGCAACCTATGAAAAGAAATATCTTTGAGTCTTCTTTCCAATGAAATTGGTTTCATACAAATCCAACGTCTGAGTAAGGAGTTATACTCGTTTTACTTGAGCCTATCAAAATAGATTTTTAGGGTCAACTTCAAACTACCATAACTCCTTCTACAGGACAAACTGGGTGGACTACTTTAGATGAAATGAAAGCCCTTTGAATTATCCTTCCAACTATACCAATTTCACCCAAATCTGAGATCGGAGCAAAGATTTATGTTCGATCTACTTTAGCTTATCAAAATAGTCCAACAAAGGACAGATTTGACATTATTTAAATTTTAAAGGCATTTTGGTCATTTCCTATTATATTATGGATGGGAATATGTGTATATATACATGTATATGAGTTCAAAAACTCATTTTCATCATCAATCATTGAGAAAGAACAAACCCTAGCCAAATTTGACCTTTAAATTACTTTTGATTCAACCGTAGAAACTCCAAAGTAATCCGATAACTATGTTTGTCACCTCGAGAGCTTCGAAAGGCACCTATTATTTGTGCAAATGATATTTCATAATCAAGAAGTGAATTCTAAGGTATGAATATTGTTTGCCTTTGTTCTTTTCCATATGTATATGTGTGATAGAGGATTATATGTATTAGTTGTTATTGAAAGGTGATGGAAAAAGGGTTATGAACTATTTTACATGATTTGGTTGTATTGAATTGTGGAAGGTGGATATGGTAACTGAGTTATGGAAGGTGGATATGGTGATATACTATTGAATTGATGATTATTTATGTCTATGGCTCAATATGGTTTAATGGATTGGTTGGAAGGATAAATGAATCCAAACTTGATATTGGAGGATGTTGTATGAATATGCATGCCATATGAATGTAATTGGAGTATAAAAGGGTTAAAGTGACATTATTTATGGTGTAATTAAGGATTACTACTTAACCACTAGTTTGGTAAATTCAAATAATTGAATTGTGATGTTTGGTTGCTAATACTAAATTGCTATATATGTTCATTGTAGATAAGTAATCTGAAAATACGAGAAGTCCATTTGGGACTAGTATTGAAGGTTGACAGTAAGGTATGTAAAGCATACTCTATACCATATCTTTGGTATGAAAGTGAACAACTGTTCTATTAAGAAAGTTTCCAAAGTTATTCAGTAACATGTGATCCATAATGGTTTTGTATGAGTCCTATGTTACCTATAAACTTGTTTCCACCCTACAAGATGTCAAGACATTCCAATACTTACTTGTTTTCCAAATCTTACATGTTTATTGCACTAATGAATGTCAGAAGGTATCCGGTTACTCAAACAAGATCCATGTGCTATTAATGACTCCAAAAAGTTTCATTGATATACCAATAAGATCCTACTTCATTGTTATGACATTGATGACTCTAAAACACTTCATCGATGTGCCAATGAGTTCTTACTTCATTGTTATTGCATTGATGGTCTATTTATGTGTCTCTTATTTATGAATCATTGTTTCAAAGTATCAAAAATGCGGTGGTGACCGAAATAACAATCTCAAAGATTAATTGAACTAAGTGATAGAAGTTCTCTCTTATCGGGTGGTATCCCAGGGGCATAAGCCTATCATGGGTCGATCCCTATTTATGTGTTTATGGGTGGTATCTCAGGGGCATAAGCCTATCATGGGTCGATCCCAATTGATATGTACTGGAGGCAGGCTAATGGTCACAGTACAGTACAGTAATAATTACAAAGATGATAAGAATGAAGGTAAAGTGATTGAATAAATATAATGTATAGGTTGTCACAAGTTCTAGTAAGTGTGTTCCACTCCTATTATGATTTATTCAATTGTTTCTAATTTCTATTGAGCTCCTATATCATATGTGATTATTTACAGCTTTACATACTCAATACATATTTTGTACTGACGTCTCCCACGGGGGAACTGCATTTTATGCTGTAGGCATAGGTACCTTAGCTCATACACCGTACAAGTAGGTGCCAGGATATCCAGCTACTTTTGGTAAGCTTCAGTTTGCTTCGGGGCTTTTCGTGTCATATCCAGTCACTTTTGGTATTGTATAGAAGTTAGTTATATGGCGGGGTGTGTCCCGACCTTAGTTAAACTCTGTGTATTATCTCAAGGCTTTGTAGACCTAATGTACAGTGAAGGTGGTTTTTTGTTAATCGACGTGATGGCTCCAACAACCAAGTATTGTATATACATATATATTTATGCTCGAGCTTATACAGGTAATTATTTCCTTTTATATGTTACATGTTGTTGTCCGAATTTCAGGTTGTCATAAGAGGTATGCATAGGAAGTACAAGGTTATAAGCTGGTTCTCCCAGGCCTCCTCGGTTACGGGTGACAGTCCGCCCCAATAGGATTTGAGGTGTGACAATAGTGGTATCAGAGAAGTTCGTCCTAGTGAGTCTATAAAGCCGTGTCTACGTAGAGTCTTGTTTATTGGTGTGTCGTGCACTGCATCTATAAATAGGAGGCTATGGACATTTAGGAATTGTTTCTTTTTCTTCATGTCTTGGATCGTGCGATAGAGCCTATATTGTATATAAAGTCATAGTAGACCACTGAATCTATTTGTTTCTCTGATTAGAGTAATGATGCCGGTTACCAGAAGCAAGAATACCGATAAACAAGTAGATGTGGCTACCAGAGAAAGGACTAGTAAGTCACCCACTATACCAGCTAATCAAAGTGAGGCTCCAGCTGAGCATGCATCAGAAACTTCTTCCACTCCAGAAGAAATAAGGAGGAGGAGAACCATATCCCAGAGCCACCTATTAATACTGCTGATCAAGATCATAGAAATGCAGTGCAACTTTTGACTCGTATAGTTACTGGGCAAGCCATTCCTACCACGGGTCCTAGTGGTACAAATAGGGCGGCTAGCCTTCGAACACAGGATTTTCTTAAGATGGATCCTCCCACTTTTACTGGATCAGATCTTAACGAGTACCCATAGGACTTTATTGATATAATTAAAAGGGCCTTAGATGTCATGAATATAACGGGTAGAGAGACAGTGGAGTTAGCGGCATATAGATTCAAAAGGGGGGCTATATATTGGTAGGAGGACTGGAAATGATCTAAGGGTATTGATGCACCCCCAGCTACTTGGAAAGAGTTCAAAGAGGCATTTCTTGATCATTATCTTCTATTCAAGATTCGTCAAGCCCATGTAGATTAGTTTTTAAATCTTCATTAGGGGAATATGAGCGTGAGGGAGTACAGTCTCCAATTTAATTCCTTGTTGAGATATGTTCCTAATGTTGTAGCTACTATGGATGATAAAGTTCATCAATATATGGATAGGATGGATCCATATCTGGTTAGATATTATACTATTGCCACGTTGAACAAAGATATGGACATAACAAGGATCCAAACTTTTGCACAGAAAATGGAAGATCAAAGATAGGGGAGAACACAGGAATTAGAAAGAGGATATTCCAAGAGGACTAGATCTAAAGGGCAGTTCATGGAATCCCAAGGAGGGTTCAGACCATAGTTTTTTGATAGACCACCTAGGCCATTATCTTCTTATTCTGCATCTAGTGCCCCACCATAGTTCCAAGGGTCCAAAGAAAATCAATTTAGGCACAGAAGTGAGAGTCGGAGTTTGCAAATGTAGGGTACCAAGGGCAAGGGAATATGAGCCAATCGAGACCTCCTCGAGATCCATGCAATAAATGTGGAAGGTATTATTTGGGTGCATGTCGGCTGGGAACCAATGTTTGTTTTTGTTGCGGTATGTCGGGGCATATGATGAGAGAATGCCCACGAAGGGGAATAGGGGGTATGGCACGACCTACAGGGTCATTTATTGCATTATTATCATCGATGACTTATTCAGGAAGGGGTGCACAACCAATGGTTCTTGTTAGAGGTGATAGATGAGCCACGAGTTCTAGCAAGGCTCAAAATTGTACGTATGCTCTAGCGGATCAACAAAATTTAGAGGCTTCCCCAGATGTGGTTACGGGTACATTGTCTATCTTTTCATTCGATGTATATACCATAATTAATCCCAGTTCTACACTATCTTATGTTACTCCATTGGTTGCTAAAAAGTTCAAAAGAATACCCGAACTGTTAGTTAAGCTATTTGAAGTATTCACACTGATTGGGGAATCTATTATAGCTACAAGGGTTAATCGAAACTGCATAGTAACTATTTATGGTCGTGATACGATGGATGATCTTGTGGAGTTAGAAATGGTAGATTTTGATGTTATAATGGGTATGGACTGGTTGGCATCTTGTTATGCCACAATCGATTGCTGCACAAAAAAGGTATATTTCCATTTTCCAAATGAACCAGTCCTTGAATGGAAAGGTGAAATTGGTGCGCCAAAAGGTAGATTTATTTCTTATTATAAGGCAAGAAGAATGATTTCAAAGGGATACATATATCATTTAGTTAAAGTAAGGGATATAGAAGCGGAGCCACCAACTCTTCACGCTGTTCCGGTGGTAAATGAATTTTCTGATGTATTTCCTGAAGATCTTCCAGGTTTGCCTCCTGAACGAAAAGTAGAGTTTGGTATTGATGTAATACCAGGCACCCAACCAATCTTTATTCATCCATATAGAATGACCCCAGAATAATTACGAGAATTGAAAGAGCAATTGAAAGATTTGCTAGAGAAGGGATTCTTAAAGCCTAGTATGTTCACCTGGGGAGCACCAGTGTTATTTGTGTGCAAAAAGAATGGCTCACTGAGGATGTGCATTGATTATCGGCAATTGAATAAGGTGACTATTAAGAATAAATATCCTCTCCCAAGAATTGATGATTTATTTGATCAGTTACAGGGCACCAAGTGCTTTTCTAAGATTGATTTGAGGTCAGGTTACCACCAAGTGAGGTTCAAAGAGAAGGATATACCCAAGACAGCTTTCCAAACATGGTATGGTCATTATGAGTTTCTAGTTATGTCATTTGGGCTAACAAATGCACCCGCAGCTTTTATAGATTTAATGAATAGGGTGTTTAAGCCATTCCTAGATGTATTTGTGATAGTTTTTATAGATGAGATTCCAGTTCATTCTAGATCATAAGTGGACCATGCCAATCACTTACGATAGGCATTGCAGACTCTTCGTGATTGTAATCTTTAAGCAAAGTTCTCTAAATTTGAGTTTTAGTTAAAGTCGGTGGCATTTTTGGGTCATATTATATCTAGTGAAGGGATAAAGTTTGATGCTCAAAAGATAGAAGTTGTGAAGAACTGGCCAAGGCCCACAATGCCTACGGAGATTCATAGTTTTCTCGGGTTGGACGGTTATTATAGAAGGTTTGTTGAAGGCTTTTCTTCTATTTCAGCATCCTTAACCAAGCTAACCCATAAAGCATCCAAATTCCAATAGAATGATGTCTGTGAAAAGAGTTTTCAAGATTTAAGGAACAAGTTGATTTCTACACCCATGTTGCTACTTCCAGAAGGCACCGAGGGTATACAATGTATTGTGATACTTCCAGAATTGGTTTAGGATGTGTATTGATGCAGTATGGTAAGGTAATAGCATATGCTTCTAGACAATTGTGGCCACATGAGAAAAACTATCCTATACACGATCTTGAGCTGGCAGCAGTTATTTTTGCTTTAAAGATATGGCGCCACTACTTATATGGGGTTCATGTTGATATATATACTGACCATAAGAGCTTGCAATATATTTTTAATCAGAAGGATCTAAATTTAAGGCAGCGGAGATGGCTTGAATTATTAAAGGACTATGATGTTGATATCTTGTACCATCTAGGGAAAGCAAATATGGTAACTGATGCGTTAAGTTGTAAGGCTATGATGGAGCCTATAGAAAGGCAAGGGATGATTAAAGATCTTCACCAGTTATCTAGTTTGGGAGTTTGCCTTCTTGAAACTCTGGATAAAGAGCTTATCGTACATAATGCTGCGGAATCTTCATTAGTAGCTGAAGTGAAAGAGAAGCAATATGCAGATCCTATTTTATTACATCTTAAGGAGAACATTCAGAGTGGTGTGACCAAGGCATTTGAGCTTACGTGAGAAGGAGTACTTCAATGCCAAAACCAATTATGTGTGCCGGATGTAGACGGGCTAAGAAAGAAGATTATGACAGGCACATTATTCAAGGTATTCCATTCATCCAGGATCAACCAAAATGTATCAAGATTTGAAAGATATGTATTGGTGAAATGACATGAAGAAGAGCATTGCAGAATTTGTAGCTAAATATCCAAATTTTCAAAGAGTTAAAGTTAAGCACAAAAACCCGGAGGTTATATGCAATGCATTGATCTTCCAAGCTGGAAGTGGGACATGATCAACATGGATTTCATTATTGGTTTGCCTCGTACATCCCAAAAGTTCGATTCTATATGAGTGATTGTTGATAGGCTTACCAAATCCGCACTTTTCCTACCAGTTAGGACCACTTACACAGTTGAAGAGTATGCGAAGCTATACATTAAAGAGATAGTTCGATTACATGGAGTGCCAATTTCTATTATATCAGATCGGGGAACCCAATTTACCGCAAACTTTTGGAAGTCTTCTCAGAGGTGTTTGGGAACACAAGTGAAGTTAAGTATAGCTTTTCACCCTCAAATAGATGGACAAGCAAAACGTACCATCCAAACTCTTGAAGATATGCTACGATCTTGTGCAATAGATTTTAAGGGCAACTGGGATGATCATTTACCTCTTATTGAGTTTTCCTACAATAATAGCTATCATTCATGTATCAAAATGGCACCATATGAAGATTTATATGGAAGGAAGTGTAGATCACCAATAGGATGGTTTGAAGTGAGTGAAACTCTTTTGTTCAGATCGGATCTTGTTTATCAAGCCATAGAGAAGGTTAAAGTAATTCAGCAATGACTGAAAACATCCCAAAGTCGACATAAGTCATATACAGATAGTAGAAGAAGAGGGTTAGAGTTTTCTATAGGTGATTGGGTATTTTTGAAGGTATTACCAATGAAAGGGGTAATGAGATTTGGCAAGAAAGGGAGGTTGAGTCCACGTTATATAGGCCCGTATAAGATCACTCAAAGGTTTGGACAAGTTGCATATGAATTAGAGCTACCCCAAGAGATCTCACCAGTACATCCGGTATTTCATGTGTCAATGCTTTGAAAGTGCATAGGAGATCCAATACATATCACTTCTACTGAGGATGTGCAAGTTGCGGAAGATCTTACCTATGAGGAAGTGCCTATTGCTATTCTAGATCGCCAAGTTAAGAAGATGAGAAATAAAGAGATAGCATCTATGAAAGTACGTTGGAAAAATCGTCAAAGGGAAGAGATTACATGGGAAGCTGAGAAAGCAATGAAATCTAAGTACCCTTATTTGTTCAAAGATGAAGAGGAAGTTTAAGAAACGGAGTTAGAACATTAACAAGTAAGTTTTTTTTATATATGCATAGTATTTATGTGATGATATGATTATTAATAATGGACTTGAACTTGTTTCGGTTGAATAACTACGCTAACATTCGAGGACGAATGTCCTAAAGGAGGGAAGGATGTAACACCCCATATTCAAGTACGTGTATTGGCATATTCAAATATGTGTATTGGTCTTATTTATATGGAATTAATTTTTTTTATTTTATTTATATCGGAATTTACCTGTCAATGGTTCTATGTGAAGGTTAATGAATAAGCTTTCCAATGATATAAAGATTTCCAAAAATGGATAGGTTTCAGATATAATTGAGCATGTTCGAAACTATAAAATGGTGGCTGGTATATTTGGAAATAGTAAATATGCAGGAAAATTTCCTGCACACAAACTACTGAGGCCAGCCGAATTTTCTGGTCAACTTCGAATGATCATAACTTCCTTAATATAATGAACTGGGAGAGCTGAAACCTATGAAAAGAAATATCTTTGAGACTTTTTTCCAATGCAATTGGTTTCATCCAAATCCAATGTCTGAGTAAGGAGTTATACTCATTTTACTTGAGCCTATCAAAATAGATTTTTAGGGTCAACTTCAAATGACCATAACTCCTTGTACAGGACGAACTAGGTGGCCTAATTTATATGAAATTAAATCCCTTTGAATTATCCTTCCAACGATACCAATTTCACTCAAATCCGATATTGGAGCAAAGAGTTATGGTCAATCTACTTTAGCTTATCAAAACAGTCCAACAAAGGACAGATTTGACATTATTTAAATTTTAAAGGCATTTTGGTCATTTCCTATTATATTATGGACGGAAATATGTGTATATATACATGTATATGAGTTCAAAAACTCATTTTCATCATCAATCATTGAGAAAGAACAAACCCTAGCCAAATTTGACCTTTAAATTACTTTTGATTCAACCGTAGATATTCCAAAGTAATCTGATAACTATGTTTGTCATCTCGAGATCTTCGAACGGCACCTATTATTTGTGCAAATAGGATTGCATAATCAAGAGTAGAATTCTAAGGTATTAATATTGTTTGCCTTTGTTCTTTTCCATATGTATATGTGTGATAGAGGATTATATGAATTGGTTGTTATTGAAAGGTGATAGAAACATTGTTATGGACTATTTTGCATGGTTTGGTTGTATTGAATTGTGGAATGTGGATATGGTAATTGAGTTATAGAAGGTGGATATGGTGATATACTATTGAATTGATGATTATTTATGTCTATGGCTCAATTTGGTTTAATGGATTGGTTGGAAGGATAAATGAATCCAAACTTGATATTGGAGGATGTTGTATGAATATGCATGGCATGTGAATGTAATTGGAGTATAAGAGGGTAAAAGTGACACCCTTTATGGTGTAATTAAGGCTTACTACTTAACCACTAGTTTGGTGAATTCAAATAATTGAATTGTGACGTTTTGTTGCTAATACTAGATTGCTATATATGTTCATTGTAGATAAGTAATCCAAAAAGACGGGAAGTCCATTTGGGACTAGTATTGAAGGTTGACAGTAAGGTATGTAAAGCATACTCTATACCATATCTTTGGCATGAAAGTGAATAATTGTTCTATTAAGAAAGTTTCCAAAGTTATTCAGTAACATGTGATCCATAATGGTTTTGTATGATGTCCTACGCTACCAATGAACTTGTTTCCACCCTACAAGATGTCAAGACATTCCAATACTTACTTATTTTCCAAATCTTACATGTTTATTGCACTAATGAATATCAGAAGGTATCTAGTTACTCAAGCAAGATCCATGTGCTATTAATGACTCCAAAACATTTCATTGATATACCAATAAGATCCTACTTCATTGTTATGGCATTGATGACTCCAAAACACTTTATTGATGTGAAAATGAGTTCTTACTTCATTGGTATTGCATTGATGTTCTATTTATATGTCTCTTATTGATGTATCATTGTTTTAAAGTATCAAAAATACGGTGGCTACCGAAATAACAATCTCAAAGATTAATTGAACTAAGTGATCAAAGTTCTCTCTTATCGAGTAGCATCCCAGGGGCATAAGCCTATCATGTGTCGATCCCTATTTATGTATTTATGGGTGGTATCCCAGGGGCATAAGACTATCATGGGTCGATCCCAGTTGATATGTACTGGAGGAAGCCTAATGGTCACAGCACAGTACAGTAATGATTACAAAGATGATAAGAACGAAGGTGAAGTGATTGAATAAATACAATGTACAGGTTGTCACAAGTTCTAGTAAGTATGGTCCACTCTTATTCCGATTTATTCACTTGTTTGTGATTTCTATTGAGCTTCTATATCATATGTGATTATCTACAGTTTTACATACTCAGTACATATTTTGTACTGACGTCCCTCACGGGAGACCTGTATTTCATGCTGCAGGCACAGGTACCTCAACTCATATACCGCACAAGTAGGAGCCAAGATATCTAGCTACTTTTGGTGAGCTCTAGTTTGCTTTAGGGCTTTTCATGTCATATCCAGTCATTTTTGGTATTGTATAGAAGTTAGTTATATGGCAGGGTGTGTCCTGACCTTAGTTAAACTCTGTGTATTGTCTAGAGGCTTTGTAGACCTAATGTACAATCAAGGTGGTGTTTTGTTAATAGACGTGATGGCTCCAACGGCCAAGTATTGTATATACATATATATGTGTGCTCAAGCTTATACAGGTGATTATTTCCTTTTCTATGTGATATGATGTTATCCGAATATCGGGTTGTCATAGAGGTATGTATGGGAAGTATAAGGTTATTAGTTATTTCTCTCGGGCCTCCACGGTTACGGGTGCCAGTCTGCCCCAATAGGATTTGAGGCGTGACAACATGGTTCATCAAGTCCATGAAACCTGCAGGGCATTGGTAAGACCAAAGGAAATAACTAAGAATGCGAAGTGACCATACCAAGTTCTGAAATCTGTTTTCAGGATTTCACACTCCCTGACTCTGAGGTGATGATAGCCTGATCTGAGGTCTATCTTAGAGAAGTAACTAGAACCCTGAAGTTGGTCAAAAAAGTTATCGATTCTGGGTAGCAGATACTTGTTCTTGACCATGACTTTATTTAACTGACGATAGTCAATACACATTCTGAGGGAACTGTCTTTCTTACAAATGAATAAAACTGGTGTGCCCCATGGGGACATACTGGGTCTAATGAATCCTTTATATAGGAGATCTTTTAACTTCTCTTTTAATTCTCTGAGTTCTACTGGAGCCATTATGCATCGCGAAATAAATATGGGATGCGTATCTGGAAGAAGATCGATTTTGAAATCAATTTCCCTTTTGGGAGGAACTTCGGGAAACACATCTTGGAATTCATATGTTACTAACACTGAATCAAAATTAGGGGTTTCTAAACTAAAGTCCTGGACTCAAACAAGATGGTAGACACATCCCTTAGATATCATTTTTCTAGCCTAAAGGTAAGAAATAAGATGACCCCTTAGTGTTGAAGTACTACCCCTACACTCTAGGATGGGTTCATTCAAAAACTGAAACTGGACAATTTTATTTCTGCAATCGACTGAAGCATAGTAGGAATGAAGACAATCCATGCTAAGAATGACATCAAAATCAGTCATCTCTAATTCAACTAAATTTGCTGAAGTAATTTTCTGAGATATCATAACCGGGAAGTTCCTATATACCCACCTAGATATGATGGATTTATCCACTAGGGTAGAAACTGAGAAAGGCTCTACTAGAATTTTGGAAATGACTCCAAAAACAACTACTACATATGTAGTAACAAAGGACAAAGAAGCTCCTGGATCTAAAAAAGCATAAACATGAAAATGGAAAACTTGTAACGTACCAGTGACCACATCAGGAGAACTCTCCTGATTTTTTCAGGACTGAAGAGCATAGAATTGGTTAGGACGCTGCCCACTGGTGGCACTGGAAGCGACACCCTGCTGATTTGGGCGATCGAACTAAGCTGGGGGACGGTTATTCTGACCCTGAGAATCTAACTAGGGACAATCTCTGACTCTGTGCCCTGGCTTGCTACATCCAAAACATACATCGCTACCCACTCTGTAGATACCCTAGTGGTTTCTGTAATACTTCTGACAAAGGGGATTGGTTCGGGTACTGCTAACATGCCCTAGGGTTTAGGGCCTGGTGCCCTATCCCTATTTTTATCTCTAAATTTTAGTGTAGGAACACTAGCTGAGGAAGAAGCGGGGATTGAAGATTTCGACAAGAACTGAGAATGATTCCTGCCCTCTGACTTAAGCTGAGTAAAGTTAAAACTACCTATTCTCGCTCTTTTTCTCTCTATCTCTTTATCTTTATTCTTAGCCTTCTCTATCTACTGAGCATGGACCATAATCCTGGATATGTCCATATCCTTAATAAGCATGGCATTCCTACACTCCTTGACCATGCTTCTAGACACCCCTAACACAAACTTACTCATCCAGGATTCGCTGTCTGCCACCATATGAGGAGTATATCTAGATAATTGAGTAAACCTGAGAGAATACTTTTTCATTTTCCTATTGCCCTACTTCAGATTGATAAATTCTATAACCTTCGCTTCCCTCAACTCCAGTAGGAAGAACCTATCGAGAAAAGTAGTGACAAACTCCTTACACTCTATGGGCCCTGCATCTACGGCTCTCTCTACTTTCCACTTTTTAATCCATGAGTGAGCCACATCCTACAATTTATATACGACCAACTCAGCACTCTCAACTACGGTCACCCTCATAATATTCGTAACCTTCTACACCTGATCAAGAAATTCCTGAGGGTCTTCATCTGACTTTGACCTGATAAATAATGGAGAGTTCTTTCGGGTGAAGTCTCAAATCCTAGCAGTAGTAGTATTGGCCACTGGGTTGGCTGGAATGACAACTGGGCATTCATTCTAGGCTGCCATAGAATAAGCTAGGGTGGTAAATGCTTCTCTGAACTCAGTGTGGAAGACTTGTTAGTCGAGTGGATCTGGCTGGATGGGCTGGGGTTCTGGAAGGTCTCATCTTTTCTTTGTCCTCTTTGGAGGCATAATTCTGTAAATCAAAGAAAAAAGATTCGACTGAGAGTTTAACTAGAGCTCATGCTCACTCGTATGACATGAATACTAAAAGAAGGAAAACTTTTCCTAAAACATCACATAATATCCTATCCATGAGTGTGGCGGGTAATACACCTATGCACAGGACTCTACTAGATATGGCTTTCAGACTTCCTAGGACTCTGCTAAACCTTAGACTCTGATACTAGGTTTGTAATCCCCCAATTTATACCCCAGATGCTACACGGTGCTCACAATCCTAAAGGACTATAAGCTAACCCATGACTGGTACCAACTGTAATAACTAAATAACAATAATATGGAAATACATGAAAATTAGTTGAACAAATGGTCATAAATTTTAATACTTTAAATTAATATTGACTATGGCATCACAATACCAAAACTGAACATAAATACTAAAAATTAAATAACTGTCTGAAAATACTCTAGTCTGAAAATCCTCTAAACTGCATGAACTATTGAGTTGATGGAACAATTCCCCATCTAACTCTGGCTACTGAAAATTCATTGAAATTCTGAAATAAATAATCACGTCCTCAAAAAATGAGTACTTACCACTAACTCTGTATGCTGAGAATCTGAACTGCTAAGGGTACTCGAGAGCCCATGCGTCTGAACCTGTGATATAAGACATCATAGTGCAAAATAAAAGCATGCGTCAGCACTTTGAATATAGTAGTATTTTCAGTAAGATAGGCTGAAATGCATGGGTTCATATGCATGAACAATAATAACTGAATATCATGAGTAGGACTGAAGAAGATTACATCCATGAATATGTAAACTGTACTGAGATCATAATAACACTAAATACTGAATTACTGGTAACTGAATGATAGTATTTGGCAGTCTTAATTCTGTGGAACTATACTGAGTTCCATACTAAGATGAGTGACTGGGTCTGACAGTTTTGAATCTTTAGAAATGAACTGAGTTCGATACTAAGACTAAATCTAAAACTGAGACTATGGAAAGTAATCACCTAACCGACCTGCCCCTTCTCTAACTGATTCTTGGTCCAACCTATAACCCCAGTTAGAAGGGTGTCAGTACCATGCCATAGATAAGGACAAGTGTTGAGTCACCCTTAACTGGCAGGCACTCTAAACCAGAATGGTGGTAACCTTAACTGGCAGGTAGATCACCTCATCAACCCTTAACTGGCAGGTTGATGTCTCAACCTACGTTGGATACATAGTTTTGGAAACTAAGGACTGCTTCTAAGGATTTCACCCTTTATTGGTAGGTAAGTCCTCATCCTTGGGTCCAGTAGTTGTTGAATTCTACTCCCAACTGAATAGACACTAGACTGAATTCTAAACTGTACTAGGCTAAGCTGAACTATTACTGATCATACTATATAACTGAATTGAACTGATTTTACTAAACTAAGCTGGACTGATTTTGAGTTTATTGAGTTTTCCTATGTTTTATAACTTACTGAATTCTACTGATCGAGACATGACTGATTCTACTTTGTGACTGACCATGGCTCTAGACAAGTAGCTAAATTATCGGGTATTAAATATCCCCAAGACTCGATAGCATAAACTTAAAAGGCATGGCATAATCTTGAGACATAGTACCTAACTACTTAGTTATCATTCATTCATTTGGGCATTCAAGCAAACATTTGCATGACATGATCTTGCATACATGCTAACATGATATAATTTCACTATTCAACCAACATGGATAATTTATGAAACATTTGTGGGGCACAATATATGCATATAATACTAACACAATATGTCGACATCATGATTCAATTCCAATTACACAATTCCAAGAGTTTCAACATGGATTCGCATGAAAAAGCACACATATCACTTGACTCTACATGAATCTTGCAATAAATTATGAATAGACTTTAATTCAAATCATAGAAATCATGAAATCACTCTATATGAACTTTAAAAGAGTTTCTTAAACTCCAAGGATGGAAGGAACCCTTGGATGAATACTTCACATAGCTCAGTTGGTGAATTTCGGAAAATCAACGGTGGAATATTGAATCTTGAATTTGAATTTAATTCACCTAGGGTTCTTTTTCTTGAGCAATTTGTGAAACAATGAATATAACTTCCTAAAAAAGGCTAAATTTTGTGTTATGGGGGCTGAAGAACGTGAGAAAAAGACTTAACTAACCCTGAGGATGCGTATTTTAAATAACTGTAAACTAAACCATCAACAGACAGGTCGACGCACCGCATTTTTGGCATCAACATGATAGCTAACGCATCATGTTAAGTCTGCGTTAGTTCACTGGATTGGATGCTGGAAGATGGAGAAAACATTTATCAACATGATAGTTGACGCGACGTGTCAAGATCGTGTTGATTCACTAGTTTAGGATTCCCAAGGTGCTTCAAACAAAGTTTAAAAAATCCAAAACTTGCCAGGGAACACCTATTGACACTCCTGATCATGAATTAACTCAAATATCAACATTTAATGGCCATAAAAGTTGCAAAATAAGATTTCCATTTCAAAGGATAAAATAACATTAATCTGAATACTTAGCTAGAATTTTCTTAGTCTGGGACCCCTTAGCAAGCTTAAAAGGACTGAATTGAGCTAAGAATTTTGTGGGGTCTTACAATTCTCTATACTATGAGTTCTAAGCATTCAATTATATTGAAATTGAGGAAATTTAGAAAACTTACTGAATTATGTGTTGCACTGGATAATTGAAACTTGGATATGCAATGAAAGGACACAAATTTCAGAGAAAATTTTAGAGAACTTGAAAATGAGGCACAAGGGAAAATAGCATTCGGATGGTGTTTTTAATCTAATTTGACTGTGATCGTGGTTGTAGTGACGTGGTCATAGTCATGCAACTTCTACAATCATGGTGGCATAGACCGCGATCGTGGTAACTAAGACTAGGAATCCGGTCTTTTGCACTTCTTGTTCAATCTAAATTGCCAAATTCACACTTTTCTTTTTTCAAATTCAATCAAAATTTATTTAAGCATCACGTTTCATGGATTATGCATGCATAAACAAAATAAAAATATATTCTACCATGCATAATTAAAAAGGATATATGCCACTAGTAGTGGCATGATAGGTTGCCTCCCATCGAGCGCTTAGTTTAATGTCTTAGCAAGATGCCCCTTCCACTTTCTTTTGTGCTTCCACTTTGAATATTTGAATCTCTATCCCAACTTTCATTGAATATGCAATAAGCGGTAGAGGGATAAAAGATTTAGATTTTCCAAGATGAGGCTTGGAAGAGGTGATAAAATGGTAAGCAAGCTTCGATCTCGCCATTTTGAAGATTTGAACCTTTTACCCAACTTCACATAAAACTTTTGAATTTGTTTCTTGGGTAAGAGTAATCACATCAATATGTAATTCCTTGTACTTTAGATATTGATCTCTTGGCCTTTGATGGATAGGATTCCATGTGCTCCATTGGAATGTCAAACTCTAAAATATAAGAGTCGGACTCATTTTCCCCATAATTTACCATTTGTTTGGAGGCATGGATCCTCATCACATCCTCTAAGGATAATAATGAAAAATGGTTTGAATGAGGTCCAACCCCTAATTCTGGGTTAGCCTCCTCTAAAGCATCTTCTCCCTAAAATGAGCTAGAGCTATCATAAGAGATTTTCTTTGCTTTTTCTTGAGACTATAGCACCATTCCTTTTATTGTGGCTTCTTCTTTATCATAAGACTCGGTTGATTGGGAAGTCACTGAGGAGTCTTCACTACCTAGATCATCATTGTATCTTGGTTTCTCTTCTTGATGAACCTCCTCTTGGGAAATGGGCAAGGTTGTGAGATTTGCAAGAATGATGTCCTTTCCTAATTCCCTTGGCTTGACATTTTCCCAGTCGAACACCCCATAAGATTGATGCAAGTATTATGCATTCTCTTCGATTATAGTCACCCAATCCAAAATAGTTTGTAGCATCACTCCAAAACCAATAGTTCTGATTTGTTCCTTCTTCTTCTTCTTATCATAAGACCTATTAATATCATAAGAAGTACTAGCAATTTGATTAGTATAATAGTTGAAGGGGCATTTGGAAAATCATCCCATTGTCCATCTCGACCACTACATAACGAGCACCTATACTTCCTATAGGGAGTATAGTTACAATCTCTCCTAAAGTGTGGTCCTTCATAGATTGGACATGGGTCGTCAGTGTAGAAATCCCAACTACCAACATCATACTTGTCAGAAGATTCCACAGAGAAAAATAAAAATAAATTAAAATCTACCTATAAAGATAAATCACAAGCAAATATATACAAGCTTGAATTTAAGAAAGTAACTAAAATTCCAAACTAACTTAATACGCCAAATTGCTCCCCGGCAACGGTGCCATTTTTAATAACGCACCACTTACACATCGAATTTAGTACAAGGCAATTGTCTTTAATATATTTACCCCACTTTGGAGTCAGGGTCAAATCCATGAGGAACAATGTGAGTGGAAATCAAGTTGATTCAAAATAATAGACAGTAGTTAAATTCAAACCAATGTTACACGAAGATAAAAATGGGAGAGATATGTATCTACACTACTATTTCTTTTTGGGTTTTTTATAGTACAAATTTGGGGCTATGATTAATTATAGTTTTGAAAATTATGAACGAATCTTGGGATTAGGCATTACTAAGGGAAATAATATATGGGTGTTAGCTATAAAAATCAATTTAATAAGCCAAATATGGGTAGGTTTGGTTATAGATTTTGGTGCTAGTCTTTCAAAAAAACACCAAACTTTCACCTTATAGTTTCGAATACCTAATAGGTGTGTTCAACAATTTGTAACCATAACCTCAATCTAGATATCCCTATTTCTGTGACACCCCGAGACTACCCCTTAGACGTCACACGGTGCTTAGGACCATAAGTGATCCTAAGCTAACCCATGAACTAGCGTACTGTTAAGCAACAGATTTCAATATGCATAAAACAACTAATTTTACTGTGCAGAAACATATTTATGATGAAATTTAGGAAGAATACAATATTGATACAACTTTACATTCTGATAAAACTAAAATCAAATACATCAACAGTACTAACTGTCTATGAAACCTCAACTAGTATTGACTATAGGTAGATGGGACACGACTCCAACTACTACTAATCCATACATATGAATAAGAAAGGAAAGTACACGAATAACATCTACTTGATATCCCTTATGTAGGAGGACTCATCATTTGCTATCTGAAATGTACAACTGTCTGATTGTGATATATATACTACAACTAAACTGGTACCTACATTATTAAACAATGTAGCACATAGACATATATGTGGATCATTACTTTTGGAATATACTGATCATATGGGGGGTGAATGCATAAGGAAAATAGTAACTCAATGTGCTTATAACTTGTGAAGAACGCATGCTAAGTGTCAATGAATCACATTAACTTGAATATCTAAAAGCTAAAAATCATAAATCATGAATAATAAAGCATACTGTATAAGTCTTGTGAGCCATAACACTTAGTTCTAAAAGTTGTACTTTTACTCGTTTTAATATTGGAAAAAGTAGGACTGAAATAAGTCTATTTTCAAATCATGCAGGCTAAGTGTAAAAAAGACTCACCTTTGTATCTGTAAACTAAAACCTGAAATCTCATAGCTAATGACCTATGTAACAAAATAGCGGAATAAAATTGTGAGCCTTTACACTTAGTTTCTAAAAGATTTTATGTTATTCTTTTTTTGTTAGGGAATATATTTAAAAATATTTTCTATAATTCTTTACTAGTAGAGAGGTTCTTCTAACCGACATAAGCCATGTGAGTTATCATGGAGTCCAATGTCTTGTTCCCCTAAGGGAAAAACCTCACATTGGGGAGAGGTGTCGTACTCTTGCCAAGGAGTATAACCTAAGCTATGTGATCACAATTTGTATTTGCATCCCTATAAATGGGAATAATCTGAATCTATACCTATTGTGGATCATAGTTCTGGGGAAATAGGATGCGCTAAACCCACACTTTTTGCTCGATGCTAAATACTACTCCCTTACTTATATGTTTATTCTATAGGAAATCCACTTTAAAATAGTATAAGTATTTGTAATGAAACCAATTATGCTTTTCTTTATTTTAAATCATAAAAAGTTCAAATAATGTGGATTTCATTATCTTAGCTTGGGATCAAACGATCATCTTTGCTTTTAAAGAACTTTTCAATACTTATCAATAGAACTTGGGATCATAATCTCCTTATAAACTCATCTCTTATACTTGAGCCTCAAAATAGCAAACCTTTAATGCATCAATAAACATATTTAAACTTCATGCTCAATAATCATTTTAAAAGTTGTCAACAATCTCAACTAACATAGAGGAATGTAACTCATATTATGAACCTCATGATTTCAAACATGTATATATGTAAATCTCTTGCAATTGAAGCCTTAAATAACATGATAATTCCATAAACTAAAAATAATAAAAATTGGGTATGAACCCTAACTTTAATTTATGCAAAATTCAACTTAAAATCAAGCTTTGGGAACACGGATGGAAGAAAACCCTAGTTCATAACCCCACATACCTTAGTTGAACGGATTCTTGATGAGATCTTGAAATTGTAGCTTGAATTCTTATGTTCTTGAGAGTAAAATCTTGAATTATTGTTCTTGGGAAAGGATAGGGTTTTTACATGAGTTGATTTGAAGAAGATGGGTAAATAATGCCCTTTTAGGTGTTATAATTTGTGCTTTGGATGTTTGGGGTCAAGGGAGAAGGACCAAAGTGTCCTTTTACCCTTAAGAAGTTAAAACTATGGGGGAATAGCCCCTGTATCACAACCCCTAGTTGGGTCAAGCATCCCTCGCAACACGACCCCTAGTTGGGTCAAGCATCCCTCACGTCGCGGGGCTATCATGACCCCTTACTACCTCACACAAAAAATGGCATAACTTCTTACTCGGGTATTAGATTTAGGAAAAAATTGGTATCATTAGAAATGTAATTCAATTATCTATCTTTTGGTAGGTCTTGAACTAATAAATTCCACGTATATCAAAAGTTATACATGTTTAAAGTAGACCCTTGTAGAATCAAAAACCAAACTTTGGACGGATCAAGGGCTCTTAACTCAACTTTGTTCTAGGTGATTCTAATGAACATTATCCACCTTAAAATCACATCATAAACTAGGTTAATGAACATGAAACATATATTCACATGAGAATCATTTGGATTAAAGCTTACACACGTAGGAACGATGATCAGAATTCTAGCATGAAAATACGGGGTGTTACACTTTCTAAGATGATACCTATGGTGTAGTCAGCCTCACATTCACCCTTATGTCTAAGATAGTGAACATTTATAAAACGACACACAAATTGTATATCATTGCTTTGGTCTCAATATACCTCTTTCAAGGATGATATGGATTCCTAAACATCACCCAAAACCCTTCTTTTAAAGATGACTTTGGGTTTTCTTGAGCATGGAGCTTTCACTCATCATACCTATGTAGGTTCTTAGGGTTTTCACCCATCAAATCCCAACGAAATTAGCTTAGCAATGATAAAACCCATAAACATGAACTACTAAGTAGAAGCTAATCAATAACAACCCACACACACTTTAACCCCTATTCACACATAACCCTAACACAAAAATCTAGCTACACATAAAAGAAATAAGCATAGATATACCCAAAATCTCCATTGAAATAACTTATTGAAGATTAAGTGAACTTGACACTACCACTAATCAATAATGGATGTGAGCTAATCCTTCACTTAGAAAGTCTCCAATGTATCTTTCGCCCAAAAGTTATATAATATTTTCTTCTCCAAGAATGCAAGTTATGAATCCAAGAACTAAAACCTAAGAAAATTAGGGAAGGTACCAGCTCTATAATGTTAGGGTTTGACTTTTTTATCAAAATTGGGATCATCCACGTGCATTTACAGTGTTTTCGTTGGGATGATCTCTTCTGCTAAACTGCAATTGCACGTGTCTGGATGTGACCACTGTCTCGCAACCGCGGTTAACTTTTACAATTATGGTTGAATGACTTTTACTTAACTACCATGATTGCAGTCAGCAGACCGCAACTTTTGTACTTGAGTCCTTTCGTCTCTAAGTTTTTAGGTGCACGTTTTATGCTCCTTTCTGATCAGCTTATGCTACAATCCATATCTTTTGACCTCCTCAACTCTATGCCTGCAAAGAGTGGAAATTAGTGTATTTTATCACCAATATGTCTCATTCATTCTTTTAAAATAAGGTAATGTCCACAAATGTTAGTGAGAATGAGTGGTAAAATTATTACTCATCACTCTTTTGAGTCTAATGCACTTTTGTTAAAGGTTCTATCTTTAAATAACCATTGAAGGACCTCCCCAACTATTATTCTAGCTAAAAAAAAGGAAATATTAGCTTATTCTCAAAATTATAGGGGCAACAATTAGGAAAAAGACATTGGTTATGAAAAAAACTAAATTTAGTGGTAGGGTGGACGCAGTTGTTGATAAGGCACTTAGTGGATATCCAATCCATCCTCCAACAATGTTTAGAGAAAATAATGATATCTAGATAATAAAAAACTCCAACTGTCCTTTATGTAAATCTGACATAATTAGGGATTCATAATACCATCATCCAATATTGCCTTGGGCCTTAGTCCCAAAAGGTAAGCTAATAAAAAATAGCATGAAGGCTAGCTGACCCCACAAAGATTATAATAGAGAGGTACATAAATTAAAAGATAGTTTGAGGTCCTTGAGGTTTACCCTTTAACTAGGTATCTCGAGAGAAATTGAGAAAATGCAGGTTGATTTATTCTATCGGCAACATGCAAATGACCCTAGTGAGGATCACGAAGGATTAAATCTAACAGTCAGTTCTTTTAGTATTCTCAAATCTTTAAATAAACTTGAAACTTTTGTGTCAGGGACAATACGGGTGCCCACCCTTCATGTGAGTAATTCACCTCTAGACTCTTATAGTCTTTGTTTAAAGAAATAACCTCAGGCTCTTCAAAGTTTTTTTAAGCATTCTTAGCATTCTTCAGACTTTTCAGCATTCTCCAGTTTGGTATAAGGAATAACCTTGTGCTCTTCAAAACTTTTTCATCATTCTCTAGTTCATGAAATAGCCTCACAACTTCTATGTAAGAAATAATAAATGTAACCTCTCTCTGTGAGGGTAATTCATCTCTACACTCTTTAGAGTCTTTATCTAAGGAAATAACCTCAGGAATGGATATCTTCACCTTCTCTATTGTCGAGGTTTTCTCTTCCTTTTATTCTTTTTAACTTATTAAGGCTATAACATTGAAGCATGGTCTATCGTAGCATCAATTAAGGCGTGAATTTATCCATAAGGTTATTAACCCATGAGAATGGTGACATCAATTAAGGGAAAGACAAAGACCCAACCATATTTTAGGCCTTTAAGAAAAATTTTAGGAACAAGTTAAAGGGGTACTTGAAACACCCTAGTTTCTGGACCTTAGAATATTTTCTAGAATTCTGGTCTCTGGACCCAATTTTGACTCGTGGGTACGACCCGTATGTTTGAGTACGAATGGTATAGTCTAGTCGTATGTTGACTAGTGTTTATTAGTGGGATAGATTTTGGTCACTAGAATGGGTACAACTTGGTGGTACGAGTCATATGATTGGATAAAATCATTTAGTTCCTTCACTTAACCTTGGACTTGGTAACTTAAGATGGATCTAAGTATGATTATCTCACTAGGAGCTGTAAGCTAGGGTACGAGTTATACCAGGGACTCATATAGTGGACAGTGTTCAAACCATATATGATTCTATCTTGCCAGGGATACGGATAAAGGGTAAAAATTATATATTGTTAGTACGGCTTGGGTAAGATGATTCATACACTGGACAGTATTAGGTTCTACGGTTAACGCTTAGGATACGAGTGGTGGGTACCACTCATATCAAAGTGTATGACTCATGAGTGTCAGTCGTACCCCTGTGATGGGATTTTTGTGCAACTTAATTAGGGGTATTCTAGTTATTTCCCCACTTACCCTAATAAGGACCTATGACTTCTAACTCTCTTGGGAGGCTTTTTTCACTATTATTCTATTCATTAACACTTATAAACTCTTCCAAAACACTTTATAATTCTCTCAAGAGCTTTTGGACAAGGAAGCCAGGGTTTCAATTAGAGGAATAATTTTGGGGATCTTTTTGGTGTTTTCTCTCCATTTACTTTATCAATTAAGGCATGTTCTCTTCCCTCATTGTTAGAGCTAATTAAAGGCATTGTTTTATAAAATGTTTTTATGATTTGAATATTGTATGATTTTGGGTTTTAAAATATGATTTGGGGGGATTGGTTATAGATGCTTAGTTATGGTTTTCCCATGTTTTAGTTATGATTTTATTTGCATTAATAGTGGTTTGGATAACTGTTTGTATGGTAATGGTTCTTTGGTAATGTACTTTGGTTTTGGAAATACTTTGCCCCTAGTATGCTTGATAAAATACCTTTAACAATATTTCCACTATAATATTTGTTTTTCATATGGGACTTATGCATGGTTTAAACTTGGTAATGGAACCCTAAATGATATAAATGGTTTAAATGATTTAAATGGGTTGGAAAGGCCTTGGTGGCCATGACTTTGGTTAATTGAAAATCATGAAGGGTACATGGAATCCCTTAAACCTATAGATGGTTTGCTATGGACAAAACTTGCAAGTATAGTCGGTATAACAATTCCACAACTAATGGCTTTGGTTAAAAAATGGTTAATGGATTGGTTGGTTGCTTGGTAATGGGTTTAATTTTGTAATAATAATGGGGTGTGTAGCAAATTCATAGAAGGTGGAGGTCTCAAGGGAGCAAAATTAGAAACTCATATTTGTCGATGTGAGGTTTGGTCCAAGTGACCATGTGCATGATATCACACTTTATATTTGGGGGATGTACTGGTCATCCTAGGTTTTCTTCCCTGGTAAGGCAGCTTTCACGCACTGTGGCCCTTTCAGCAGCGGCAAATGAACCCATATAGCTTGTGGGTGGATTAGGATGCAAAGCTACACAGTCCAGGTAAAGGTTTTAATGGCATGCTAAACCAGGTTCCCTTTCCCGACATAGATATATGTATATATGGTTTGTGTGCATATGGATGGTTTGACTTGGTTTTATAAATGGTATTATTTTATTCTTTTCCTAAGTTCATGCTAGCATTCTCCTGCTAACTAATATTCGGGCAGTTGTATACCCATGCTATGCAAGAATCGACTATTCTGCTCCTCCTACATAGTGATGACTCGGGGATAGCTGTTGGACTGAAGTGGTGAGCTAACATCTTTATGAAAGGCTCCATTTCATGTAATGGATATTTTTAGACATTTTAATTTATTTTTAAATAATGGTTTTGGCTATAGTTGGGGTCATGTCCCAACCGGATATTCTTAATCTTTTGGTTAAAGGTTTTGTGGTACTGTTATGGGTTGGAATAGGTGGGATCAGTATGAGTGTCGGCCATAATATTAGGATTGGTATTGGCTTTGATATTATTGGACATAATTTCTCACTGTTCCATCATATTTTATTTTGGGATTAATCATATTATGAAATACCCTGGATTTTCTTTAAGTCGAGTTTCATCTTTAAGAAGAGTAAGGGATGACTTGCCAAATGAGAAATGTTTTAAACCGTGCAGAATTTTCTTAATATCAACTTTTTCTCATGTAGAGAATTGAATTAGCTTTCCAATGACACCAATTTTGTCCAAATCGGGGTAACAAGTTATGGTTATCTTACTGAGATTTTTTAGAACTGCCCAGGTGGGATGGACTATTGAGTTTGCGATGGACTATCGCCTGGAGCAATGCAACTAAGGCAGTGACTCCCTCTTCTGGCCCAAGTGTGACGGCCAAGACTATGGACCGTCAAGCTAGCGATGGACCATCGCTAGGACCGTCAAAACTATGGTAGTGTGGTTTTTTCTGACCATCGTGCGATGGATGATTCGAGGGATCATCAGACTAGGGATGGACCATTACTCTAACCATCACAAATTCCGTTCAGTATTTTTAAGTCATTTTTAAAAGGATCTTTTGGGTCTTTTCCCTTTTACTACCCTGATATATTCAAAACAAAGTAGATAGCCTCATTATCTCCCAAAACATCCAAGAGCTAGGGTTTCTACCTCAAGAGCAAATCCAAAACCCTTCTCCAAGAAATTTAAGAACTCACCATAGATTCAACAAATTGAGTTGAGATTCGAGTTCCCCAAGTCCAAGGCTTCAAGAACCCTCTCTCAAAGAGTAAGAAGAAGAGTTTAAAGCAAGCTTGTTCATCTAGTTTCATAATTTAAGGTATGTGGGATTTGAACAAGGACAATTCTTTTGTCCTTGTGCCCAAAACTTTTTTAAATTACAAAGATACATGACT
The DNA here is from genome assembly GCF_002878395.1 of Capsicum annuum. Taxonomy (NCBI): domain Eukaryota; kingdom Viridiplantae; phylum Streptophyta; class Magnoliopsida; order Solanales; family Solanaceae; genus Capsicum; species Capsicum annuum. The sequence continues at coordinate 61,803,817 of NC_061120.1, forward strand.
TTATGAGTTCTTCTATGAATTTAAAGTGTGGGTTCATACCCAATATTACTATGCATGAGATTTTGAGATTTTCCAATGTTTTAGAAATTAAAGTACATGAGTATGTTGAGATTTTTGAGACAAATTTCTGTAAATTCTAGATTTCTATATGATTTATGAGTCCATATGACATCTGGTATGAATTTTGATGAGTCTGAACTTGAGATTTAATCATGGGTCAGTAAGCCCTACTTGATATTTTTAATTTCATGAACTTTTGTTCTAAAACCATCCATGATTTGAGTACTTTTAGATTATTGAGAAAGTTTTGACCTTAATGGTCATAGGAGCTTTGAAATCCACTTTACTAAATAAGATTACAGTTTTTATAGTTGGGTTCTTTATGAACCATGAGATTATTTTTTAAAGTGAATTTCCATGAGATGAGCATAGCTAACTAAAGAGAGTAGTATTTAGCACCGAGTTGGGTAAGTTACTACGGTTTCATACCCTAGAATTACGTGGCACATAGGATTGAGATTTATAGGCCAGAGGCCGAGATAAGTGATCACTGAATTGAGGTTATACTCCCTGGAAAGAGTATGATGCCTTTCCCCAATGTGAGGTTTCTTCCTTAGGAGGATAAGATGTTGGACTCCATGTAGCTTGCATGGTTTACGTTGGTTAAGAGAACCTCCCTTGAGATAGAATATTTTCCCTAAAGCTTTGAGATAAGTGATTTTCCCTAATAGTAAGATTTTCAAAATAGTTTCTTGAAGTTAAATCTTCCCAAGAAGAAAGTAGTTTTCTCTACTAGTAAGAGTTATAGAATTCTGAATTCCAAGTGTCTTGAGTTTAAAAGAGTTCTAAGTTCTTAGGCATTAAAGAAGTTTTACTCTCCATGAGATATATGCATGAGTTTGAAAGTATTATTTAAAGGTTTCTTTAGTCTACGAGTAATGAGAATAAGAGAAGAGTTCAGATTTTAAAGCTACAGTATAATCACTCATGAGATTTGTGTTTCATGCTTCATTCTATATGATTTATGAGCTTTATATTGTAGATGTATTCAAGCTATGTGAGTCATTCATATTTGCATGCATGATTTGACTAAAGAGTATGGATATTGTTTTTTGTAAATGCATACACCCCCATATACTCCGTACATTCCTAAGTGTTGATCCACATATACGTCTATGTGCTACACTGTCTTATGATGTAGGTTCAAGTGCTCAGTTGGGGACCTGTCCCAATGGCTCTCTAGTAGACTTGAGTAGTAGAGGATTTGTTAGACTAGTTACCAGATTGTTAGTATGTTGAGATTTCCAGTATTGTGGTTGTTTGGACCAAGTATTTTCTTCATATTTTCTATCATTTCACACGACAGTGCTAGTGTTTTGTTTATTTCTTCTCAAAATAAGTTATTATATGTAGTAACATTCTCAAAGGGTTAGCTTAGGGCTACTTGTAGCCTTAAGCACTGTGTGACATTTTGGGTGGAGATTTTGAGGTGTTACACATTATTTCTTAGAAATCATTTGTTTTTAGATTGGTTTAGGATCCTCGAATCGATATTGGTTTGGCTTAGTGGTTTGGTTAGTATGGTTTGGTGATATAGGAAGACTTAGTAGTGTTGGTCTAGGAATAGACCTAACCCAAAGTCAGTCCTTGTCCAGTTAAGCTATTTCGTTATATGTTTTAAATTCAGCTGACTGAAGGTATGCTAATGGTGGTTGGGTTGGTAACAGGAGGTGGTTACCGATCCTAGCTATACTTGGGTGCCCATTGTGATAAGGCCCCCAGCCAGGTTATGTCAAGTTAGTATTAGAGCTTTATGTTTGTGGTTGACTTAGAGTCCACAATGTCATGTCTAGTAGAATCTCTTTTAGAGGTGTGTAGCACACCACACTCATAAAAGTAAGGCTACAAGGCATTTAGGAATGTTTCACTTTCTTGGTATTTTATTTTTAAGCTTGGATTCTAAGTCCTAGAATTCTTTTCTAATCCTTGGTTGTTCATATTTTAAATCATACCTCGATGATCTGGAACACAAGGAAACTACTCAAAATCATCTAAGGATAGTGTTAATAGGGTAGTCCTACGTCTGGAGTTTGTCTTCAATCTCAGGGTCCTATCCCCGATAGTTCTAAAGTTTCTCTGGTTGCTACTATTCCTCCTCAGGGCGAGGTGACTAATACAAAATGTTGCCAGTCTATTCATACTATTTCTAAATTAGTTGCTACTCAGGATGAGTGAGATATGTTTGGTTGGTTGTCTACTAAGGCCACAAGGGTTGGTCAGTTTATGAAACTGAATCATTCTACTTTTACTGTCGTAAAGGTGGAGAAGGATCCTCAGGTTTCTTGGATAAGATAGAGAAGATATTCAGGGTGATACAGGCTACTAATGTGGAGTGGCTAAAATTTATAGCTTATCATCTCAAGGTTGTTGTGTACTAATAGTACGAAGACTAGGATAGGGATATAGGTGACATAGAGAAGATATCCTTATAGAATGCCTTCTCTGGTGTTTTTCTGAAGAGCTTCTTTCCTCAAGAGCTGAGAGAAGCAAAAATAGAGGAGTTTATGAATCATAAGTATAGGAGAATGTCTGTCAAAGAATATACCTTAAGGTTTCATTAGCTATCAAGGTATGCTCTTGATTGACATGAGAGCAAGAATGAGAAAGTTAGCTTCTGGGTTAAATCGATATTTGATCTTTTAAAGAGAGACTTGTTAGTTGATTAAAGATATGGATATTTCTAGGTTGTTTATTCAGATACAGCGGGTAGAGAATAAGAAGAGAAAATAGGTAGAGTTTGGAGATCGGTAGGGTTAGAGGAGTAGGTTTTTTTATCAGGGAGGTGCTCAGTCTTATGGTAGTTAGGATGGCAACAAATGGCAGAAAAAGATTAATCTCTAAAGGTTGTCATTATCTCTTGGTCCGGGTTAAAGATTCTAACTCGGGAGGTTCTTCCTTATAGTCAGTCCCAGTGGTAAATGAGTTTTCTGAGGTTTTTTTGGATGATATTTATGGTGTTCCTCCAAATAGAGAAATAGAGTTTGGTATTGATTTGGTTTCGGACACTCGTCCAATATCTATTTCCCCTTATAGAATTGCTCTGGCTGAGTTAAGGGAAATTAAGGAGCAACTTAAGAATCTTCTGGATAAGGGTTTTATTCATCCTAGTGTATCCCCATGAGGTGCACCTGTGTTGCTCATATGTAAGAAGGATGGTTCCCTTTGGATGTCCATTGACTACAGAAAGTCGAATAAGGTGACTATCAAGAAAAAGTATCCTCTCCTAAGGATAGATGAACTGTTAGATTAGTTGTAAGGTGCCAAGTTCTTTTTTACAATATATTATTGGTCTGGGTATCATTAGCTAATGATTAGAGAGGTGTACATCCCTAAGATGGGTTTTTTTACTAGGTATGGGCACTTTAAATTTTTGGTGATGTCATTTCGATTGACTAATGCCCCAGTGACATTTATGGATTTGATAAACAAGGTTTTCAGTCAGTTCTTGGATCTTTTCATCATTGTATTTATTGATGACATTCTGTTTTATTCCAAAAGTGAGGTGGATCATGCTAATCCTCTCAGTATGGTATTGCAGACCTTGAAGGAACAACATTTGTATGCCAAGTTCTCCAAGTGTGAGTTTTGGTTGAAAGATGTGACTTTTCTTGGTCATATTATTTCTAGCGAGGGGATCATGGTGGATCTGCAAAAGTTTGTTGTGGTTAAGAAGTGGCTTCGACCTACTACTCCAACCGACATCTGGAGTTTCTTGGGTTTGGTTGGGTATTATAGGTGATTTGTGGAGGGCTTTTCATCGATAGTTGCTTGTTTGACTAAGTTGACTTAGAAGAAGGTTAAGATTTCTTGGTCGGATACTTGTGAGAGGAGTTTTGAGAATTGGAAAGATAAGCTAACTTCGGCTCCAATTTTGACATTGTCAGAAGGCAATAATGGGTTTGTGGTCTATTATGATGCATCTTGAGTAGGTCTTGGTTGTATTTTGATGCAGCGTAGGAAGGTGATTGCCTATGCTTCTAAGTAGTTGAAGGTACATGAGAGGAACTATCCTACTCATGATTTAGAGCCGTTGGTGATTGTATTTGCCTAAAAAATATGGCGGCATTATGTGTATAGCGTACACTTAGAAATGTTTTCTGATCATCATAGTCTACAGTATGTATTTACTCAGAAGGAGCTCAATCTCAGGCAGAAGAGGTAGCTTGAGCCTCTCAAGAACTATAATATGAGTCTTCACTATCACCCAGGTAAGGCTAACATGGTTGCTGATGCTATTAGCTGGTTTTCCATGGGAATTTTAGCTCATATGGAGGAAGGAAAGTGGGAATTGGTGAAATATATTCACCGTTTCTCTAATCTTAGAATCTGTCTCTTGGATTCTACGGATGGAGGTGTAATGGTACAAGAAGTTGTTTGATCATCTCTTGGTGCAGAGATCGAGGAGAAGTAAGTGTTGTTTCTTATCTTGATGGAAATCAAGGGTGATGTTGGTGGGCAAAAAGTGATGTTGTTTGAGATTAGTGGTGATGGTACTTTACGATACCAAAGAAGGTTGTGTGTTCCAGATGTCGACTAGTTGCGACAAAGGATTTTGGTTGAGGTGCATGAGTCGTTCTGTGCTGTTCATCTTGGTTCCACAAAGATGTATCATGATCTCAAGGAGATGTATTGGTGGAACGGTATGAAGAGAGATATAGATGATTTTGTGGTCAAGTGCTTAGTATGTCAACAAGTTAAAGTTGAGCACATGAGGCCTGGTGGGTTGTATCAAGAGATTGGTTTTCCTAAATGGAAATGGGAGGCAATCAATATGGATTTCATTACTGGTCTTCCTCAGTCTTTGAATTAATATGATTCGATTTGGGTCATCGTGGATAGGATGATTAAGTCTGCTCACTTCTTGCTAGTGAGGACAACTTTTTCGATAAAGAATTATACGAAGTTATATCTTCAAGAGATCATAAAGCTTCATGGGGTACCTTTTTCAATTATCTCTGATGGTGGTACGCAATTTATGTCTCACTTCTAGCGGTTTTTCTAGAAAGGGTTAAGGACTAAGGTTAGTCTGAGTACTGCTTTCCACCCGCAGGTAGATGGACAAACAGAGAAAACTATTCAGGCATTGGAGGATATGTTTTGGGATTATGTGATTGATTATGGTGGGAATGGGATTGATCATTTACCTTTGATAGAGTTTTCTTACAACAATAGCTATCATTCTAGTATTAGTATGGCTCCTTTCGAGGAATTGTATAGTAGGAGGTATAGATCTCTTATCGGATGGTTTTAGCTTGGGAAGGTGGATATATTTTGTCCCGACTTCATTTACCAGGCTATGGAGAAGGTAAAGGTGATTCGGGATAGGCATAAGGCTGCCCAAAGTTGCCAAAAGTCCTATACGGATGTTAGGCGTAAAGACTTGAAGTTTGAGGTTGGGGATAAGATTTTCCTCAAGGTATCTCCCAAGAAAGGAGTAGTACGGTTTAGTAAGAAGGGGACGCTCAATCCCTGGAATGTTGGTCATTATGAGATTCTGCAGAGGGTTGGTAATGTTTCTTATGAGTTAGAGTTACCTTCTAGCTTGAGCTTGATTCATCCGGTATTTCATATCTCCATGTTGTGGAAGTGTCTATGTGATCCTTCTTCGATTGTTCCTTTGGAGGGGTTGGTATCTCGGACTCTCTATATTATGAAGAGGTCCTGTTGAGATCTATGACAGGCAGGTTCATCAGTTGTGGACCAAGGATGCGGCTTCAATTAAGGTTTTATGGCAGAACTATAAGGTGGAATAAGCTACGCGAGAAGCGGAAGAGGACAAAAAGTCTAAGTATCTGCATCTGTTTTCTGCTCTTAGGATTCATGTGGAAGCTATGTGTCTTTAACACATCTTTATTTTCAGAGTTTGTTAAATAATAGATAATATTTTGCCTCTATGTTTTCAAACTTTGTTAAAGATTGGGAATATATTTGATAATGCAAATTACTCATGCGTGTGGTTACCCCGACCTTGTCCGTCATTTGGGGACAAATATTACTAGTGGGGGATACTGAATGTAACACCCCAAACTATCATCCCGAGACGTCACATGATGCTTAAGGCTACAAGTAGACCTAATATAACCCTTTGAGCCTGCTACTACTTCTGAAACTTACTTCAAGTAAATTAGATCGAATAAAATTATGTCATATCACGTCTTAACTGAAATAACGTAGAACACTGTTAGAATAATGAAGTACTGAAAAGTCTGAAGAAAACAACTGACACTCTGACAAGCCCTACTACTATAGAACTAGAGAGTCATTGGGACAGACCCCCAATTGACTCCAACTGAAAACAATAAAACCAACTACTTTTAATACTGAAATCCTGGAGAAATAGGTCCCCGAACCATGAGGACTCACCAACTGTGAAAGTATAGATAGAGGTACTCGAAAATCATTGTCACTGCTAAGGCTGAGCACCTGAACCTACATTATAAGATAATGTAGCACATAGACTTTGGGAATATACTAAGTATATAGGGGTTCATGCAATAAGTAAACAATATCATCATTCTTTATGAAAATCATGCATGCTAACATAAATGCTTACTCAGCTTGAGTAAATCTGAAATCTAATTCTTGTGAATCATGAATGATAAAGAAGGTAGTATAAATCTTGTGAGTCATTTCACTTGGTTCATAAATTTGTATGCTCTGCTTGTTTCTCCAAGCTTGAAGACACACAAAAAAAGAGCCTTAAATCAATAACTTTCAAAACATACACTTTCATCTTACGGATAATAGGGAACTTCTTTTGAGACAGGGATTTTAGATCTTTAGGAGATTGTGGGACTTTTGGGAGTTTCTTCTAACCGACATAAACCATGTGAGCTGACATGGAGTCCAACGTATTGCCCACGTTGGAGAGAGTTGTTCTACCCTTGCCATCAGAGTAGAACCTTAACTTAAGTGATCACATGTCTTAGCCCACTAGGGTCAAATCATAGACCTACGGTGGCTCATAGTTCTGGGGCATGAGACCTTGGAATCATACCCAAATCGATGCTAAATACTACTCCCATACTAAGGCTCAAAACTTATAGGAAATCCACTTTAAAACAATACACGGATATATATAGTGAAATCCAAACTATGCTTCTCTTTGCTTTAAATCATAAATAATGTAGACTCCTATCTTAACTTAGGATCAAAGATCAGTCTTTCATTTAAAACAGGATACTTTTTTGTTAAAGCATGCTAATAGCATACTCTTCATGAAGCATCACAATTCATACTTGGGTTTAAGCATATATATCTACTAAAAGTATCACAATTTCATAATGAATCTAGATTCTTGACATTAACCTTGGAAACACTTGAAAATAACAATTAATTTAGGGATATGCAATTTATAGAATAAATTCTCAATTCTAACATAAATAGGTAAAATAAACAGGAAATTCAAGATGCAATTAACTTATAAATTCACGAAGTCAAAACAAAGTAGTTTGGGCATAAACCCCACTTGCAATTTATGTACTTAATAAAATTCAATTTTTTGGGCACAAGAATGAAATAATTGTTCTTGTTCAAACCCCACATACCTTAGATGATGAACTTTGGATGAACACTTGCTTTTGAGATGATATTCGTACTTTTGAACGGAGATTCTTGATGCTCTTAGTCTAAGGATCTCAAAGCTTGAATTAATTTGGAAAACAAATGGTGAAATCTTGAGTTTTTCTTGAATGATGGATTTAAACCCAAGGCTTTTGTTCTTGAGAGAATTGAGTGGAATGACTATATTTTGGTATTTTGGGGGCTTAATCTCGTGTTATGACTAAATAACGGGGGGAGGGGAATAACTTAATTTCCCCCTTGGATGCAGATTTTTAAATATTGAAAATAAAATACGCCCAGCGACGCGCAGGTTGACGTGCCGCATCGATGGTATTGATGTGATACTCGATGCATCAAGCCAAGTTAGCATCGACTTACTCGAATTTGGCTCTGGTAACTGGAAAAAATATTAACCAACGTGATGGGCGACGCGGCGCGCCAAGGTCGTGTTGGTCCACTGCTTTGGGACTCCAAACATGGTCTAAACGTGGTTCAAAAAATCTAAAACTCACCCGAGATGTACTATGAACCTGCTCCATCATGAATAAACAAAGAAATCAACTATCGAAGGTCGAGAAGGTCATCAAATAAATCCTCAAAGTTTGAAGGTCTTAAAAGAAAGGACTAAGTCTCAACACTTAGTCAAATTTCTAAGTGTGAAACCTCACTTGACGTGCTCTAAAAGGCTTAGACAACGAGGGAACCTTGTAGGTTCTTACAATATCTCTCCCTTGGAAATATTTGTCCTTGAATGTCATTAGTTAGGCTGAAAATACAAAGAAAACTAAGGATGCACATCTGAAATAAATTGCTAAACTGACTCTACATTATTCTAAACTTTAGAGTACTTCTGGGAGTGCATGAATGTGCAATAAGAATAACTATATAGCTAAATCTTTGACTAGAAAAGAGATAAATTAAGAAAAACTAGTACCTTCTGCTAAAACTAAGTTTGTGGAGAAGATATGGGGGTACTTGGCTCGCATATCTGCTTCTGCTTCCCAAGTACCGCCCTCAGCTGACTCATTCCGCCAAAGAACTTTGACCAAGGTAAATTCTTTGTTCCTTAGTCTAGGAATCTGATGGTCTAGAATCTCTACTAGGATCTCTTTATAAGAAAGACTGGTCTAAATATTTGATCTCTACAAAGGAACTACAACAGCGGTGTCACCGATACATTTGTTAAGCATAGAGATGTGAAAGACAGGTTGAATGGATGACAAGTCTGTAGGTAACTGTACCTCATAAGCTACTTTCCCAACACATCTCAGAATTCTATAAGGGCCAACATAGTGGGGACTAAGCTTCCCCTTTTGCCAAATCTTTTTACCCCTTTCATAGGTGAAATCTTCAGATATACCGAGTCATCAACTTCAAACTCAAGATCCCTTCTCCTCACATCTGCATATGATTTTTGATGACTCTGGGTTGTCTTCAACCTTTCTCTAATCAACTTAACTTTCTCCATATCCTCAAACACTGCATCAGGTCCAAGCAAAGTGGCTTCACCCACTTCAAACCAACCTATGAGTGTTCTATATCTCCTCCAATAAAGAGCCTCAAACAGGGCCATGTAGATCCTAGAATGATAACTGTTATTGTACGCGAATTCAATTAATGAAAAATGCTCATCCCAACTTCCTTTGAAATCAAGAGAACATGCCCTCAATATCTCTTCCAGAGCCTGGATGGTCCTCTCATCCTGACCATCTGTATGCGGATGAAAAGCGAAACTAAGGTAAACTTTGGTATGAAGACCCTTCTGGAAAACTCTTCAAATTGGGAAGTAAACTAAGTACCCCTACCTGAGATAATAGACAAGGGAACTCCATGTAGTCTAACTAACTCTCGGATATACAACTTAGCATAATCCTCAGCTATATAAGATGTATGAACTGGCAAAAAATGTGCTGACTTAGTGTACCTATCGACAATAACCCAAATTAAATCATGATGACGATGCAAAAGAGGTAAACCAGTCAAAAAATCCATATTTACCACTTCCCACTTCCAAGTGGGGATACTAAACTCTTCCAACGTGCCACCAGGACTTTATTGCTCTACCTTAACCTTTTGAAAAATTGTATATTTTCCTTCAAACTCAGCTATATCCTTCTTCATACCACTCCACCAATAGATTTCCCGTAAGCCACGGTACATCTTGGTAGCGCCGGGATGAATAAAATACTGCGTGCCATATGCTTCAACCATAATTCTCTACCTTAAATAATCTATACAAGAAACACACAATCTATTCTGAAACCTCAACACACCATCTTCCCCTTGGGAGAAAACCTCTACCTTTTGGTCTTAACCGACTCCTTTAGTTTGACCAAACTAGCATCCATATCTTGTTTCTCCTTTACTCTCAAAACTAGAGAGGATTTGGAACTACTCTGAACCCACACATTACCTGTAGCTGAATCAAGCAATCTAATACCCAATCTACCCAAGCGATAAACTTCTTGATCTAACTCTTTCTTATTCTTCTCGACATGAGCAACACTTCCCATAGACAACCTGCTAAGGGTGTCTGCTACTACATTGGCCTTGCCCGGATGATACAACACTCTCATATTATAAACCTTAGAAACTCCAACTATATCCTCTGATGAAGATTTAACTCCCTCTGATTAAACACATACTGCAAGCTTTTGTGATCCGTAAACACATCAACATGAACACCATACAGATAGTGTCTCCATATTTTTAAAGCAAAAATCACAACAGCTAATTCAAGATCATGGGTTGGGTAATTCTTTTCATGCAACTTCAATTATCTAAAGGAATAGGATATAACCTTACCTCTCTGCATCAACACACAATCCAAACTGACTCTAGAGGCATCATAATACACCACAAAATAATCGGTACCTTCGGGCAATACTAAAATGGGGGCTAAAGTGAGTCGAGTCTTCAACTCCTGAAAACCCTTCTCAGAAGAATCAAAGCATAGGAACTTATCCTTCTTTTAGGTTATTCTAGACATAGGAGATGAAATGGATGAAAACCCTTCAACAAAATGGCGGTAGTACCCAACTAGACCCAAAAAACTCTTAATGTCTGACGGAGAGATAGTTCTAGGCCAATTTCTTACATCTTCTGTCTTTTGGGGATCAACTCTAATGTGTTCGGATAAAATAATATGATCAAGAAAGGCTACTAATCTTAGACAAAATTCAAACTTGCTAAATTTGGAGAACAAGTGAAGACCTGTAAGAGTTTGCAAGATAGTTCTAAGATGATCTGTATTGTCATCCTCACTACGGGAGTACACAAGGATATCATCTATGAATTCTATGACAAATATATCTAGATACTATTTGAACACTTGATTCATGAGGTCTATGTAAGTTGCTGGAGTATTGGTTAGCCCAAAACAAATGACTAGAAACTCAAAATAACCATAGCGGGTTCTGAAGGTTGTCTTTGGAATGTCATACTCCCTCACTTTAAGCCGATGATAGCTATATCTAAGTTCTATCTTTGAGAAATAACTTGCACCTTGCAATTGATCAAACAGGTTATCAATTTTAGGAAGAGGGTACTTGTTCTTGATTGTGACCTTATTTATCTGATGATAGTCAATGCACATTCGCAGTGAACCATCTTTCTTTCGCACGAACAGGATAGGTGTGCCCCATGGAGAAATACTGGGCCTTATGAAACCTTTATCTAAAAGATATTTGAGTTGCTCTTTCAACTTCTTGAGCTCTACAGGAGCCATATGATATGGAGGAATGGAAATAGGCTGAGTATCAGGAAGAAGGTCAATCCTGAATTCTATCTCTCTATCGGGAGGTACCCCTGGGAGATCTTCTAGAAAAACATCGGGAAATCCATTAACTATACTAACTGACTGAATAGTCGGAGCCTCAGACTTAGTGTCTTTAACTTGAACTATATGATAGATGCAACCTTTGGATATTAATTTTCTGGCATTAACATAAGATTTAAAATGACTCTTAGGAGATACAGAATTTCTGGACCACTAAAAAATTGGCTCACCTAGAAACTGAAACTTAACCACACAAGTGCGACAATC
>NC_061120.1:61818484-61875895 GCF_002878395.1 Capsicum annuum
CCTCAAGTTCATGAACTCTTCTATCTTCCTTTCCCTTATCTCAAGTGGGAAGAACTTGTCTAAGAATGCATCCTGAAACACCTGTCAAGTCATAGGAGGTGCATTCTCCCCTCTACCCTTCCTCCACATCACTACCCAATCATAAGAAACATCTTTCAAATGGTAAGAGTCCAATTCTATGCTCTCCTTCTTAGTTATACGAATAACTTGGGTGATCTTCATCACCTCATCTAGATACAACTGTGGGTCCTTACCTACTTTTAACCCAAAGAATTTGAAAGGGTTCATCCTCATAAAGTCATAAAGTCTAGCTGCAGTTATATTACCCCTTGCTAATGCGAAACAGCGGCCTAATTATTGGCTTGCACAGTAGCAGTCATAGCTTGGGCTAGCATCTGAAAAGTAGCCCAAAATTTGGCATAAGACACATTCTCATTTAGGGGATTGATAGGTTGGAGTGGCTGATTGTCATTTCTATGGGAATTAGCTCTGCGAGGAGGCATTTTCTATCATGAAAAATCACGAGTTAATAGAAGATAGAGAGAACTGAAGGAACAATAACTTTTGAAAGAAAGAAATGACTTTTTATAAAATGTCTTGTAGCCTCTTGCTCATAGATATAGTGCACTTCATACTGATGATCAAGACTCTATGTAACACGGCTTGTCTGACTCCTTAGGATTGTCTAAACCTTAAGCTCTGATACAAGGTTTGTAACGCCCCAAAATCTCATCCCCAGATGTTACAGGGTGCTTAAGGCTACAAGTAGCCCTAAGCTAACCCTTTGAGCCTGCTACTACGTTTGGAACTTACTTTGAGTTTATTAGATCGAATAAAATTATGTCATATCACATCTTAACTGAAATAAAATAGAACACTGTTTGAATGATGAAGTACTGAAAAGTATGAAGAAAACAACTGACTGTCTAGCAAGACCTAACTACTAAGGAACTAGAGAGTCATTGGGAAAGACCCCCAACTAAATCGAATTGAAGACAATAAAACCAACTACTCTAAATACTGAAAGCCTAGAGAAATAGGTCCCTGAACTATGAGGACTCACCAACTCTAAAAGTGTAGATAGAGGTACTCAAAAATCACTGCCGCTACTGAGGCTGATCACCTACACCTACATTATGAGACCATGTAGCACATAGACATATATATGAATCAGTACTTTAGAAATGTACTGAGTATATAGGGGTGCATGCAATAAGTAAACAATATCATCATTCTTTATAAAAATCATGCATGCTAACATAGATGACTTATACTGCCTGAGTAAATCTGAAATCTAATTCTTGTGAATCATGAATGATAAAGCAAGTAGTATAAATCTTGCGAGTCATTTCACTTAGTTCTTAAATTTATATGCTCTGCTTATTTCTCAAAGCTCGTAGACACTAAAAAATGAGTCTTAAACTAATAACTTTCAAAATGTATACTTTCATCTTAGGGAGAATAAGGAACTTTTTTTTAAACTTAGGGATTTTAGATCTTTAGGAGATTATGGGACTTTTGGGAGTTTCTTCTAACAGATATAAACTATGTAAGGTGACATAAAGTCTAACGTCTTACCTACGTTGGGGAGAGTTATTCTAACTTTACCATCGAAATAGAACCTTAACGTAAGTGATCACTTGTATTAGCCTACTAGGGGTAAATCAGAGACCAACGGTGGCTCGTAATTCTAGGGCATGAGACCTTGGAATCATACCCAACTCGATGCTAAATACTACTCCCATACTAAGGATCAGAACTTATAGGAAATCCACCTTAAAATAATACATGGATATATATAATAAAAGCCAAACTATGCTTCTCTTTGCTTTAAATCATAAATAATGTGGACTCCTATCTTAACTTAGGATCAAAGATCAGTCTTTCATTTAAAATAGGATACTTTTTTGTTAAAGAGTGCTAATAGCATACTCTTCACAAAGCATCACAATTCATACTTGGGTTTAAGCATATATATCTACTCAAAGGATCACAATTTCATAATGAAGCTAGATTCTTGACATTAACCTCGAAAACACTTGAAAATATCAATTCATTGTAGGGATATGCAATTTATAGCATAAATTCTCAATTCCAACATAAATAGGTGAAATAAATATAAAATTCAAGATACAATTAACTTATAAATTCATGAAGTCAAAACAAAGTAGTTTGGGCATAAACCTCACTTGAAATTTATGTAGTTACTTAATAAAAATCAAATCTTTGGGCAAAAGAACGAAAGAATTGCTCTTGTTCAAAGCCCACATACCTTAAATAATGAACTTTGGATGAACACTTGCTTTTGAGATATTATTCCTACTTTTGAATGGAGATTATTGATGCTCTTAATCTAAGGATCTCAAATATTGAATCAATTTGGAAAACAAATGCTGAAATCTTGAGTTTTTCTTGAATGATGGGTTGAAACCCTAGGCTTTTTTTCTTAAGAAAATTGAGTGGAATGACTATATTTTTGGTGTTTTGGGGGCTTAATCTCGTGTTATGATTGAATAAAGATTGGGGGAATGACTTAATTGCCTCCTTAGACACAGATTTTTAAAGATTGAAAATAAAATACGCCCAGCGATGCGTAGGTCAACCGCTGCATCAATGGTGTCAATGCGATACTTGACGCATCGCGCCAAGTTAGCATCGACTCACTGGAATTTGGTACTGGTAACTAGAGAAAATATTAACCAATGCGATGGGCGACGCGGCGCTCCAAGATCTCATTGGTCCACTACTTTAGGACTTCAAACATGGTCTAATCGATTTTTGAAAAATCTGAAACTCACCTGAGATGTACTATGAACTTTCCCCATCATGAATTGATAAGCAAATCAACTATCGGAGGTCGGGAAGGTCATCAAATAAGTCCTCAAAGTTCAAAGGTCTTAAAAGAAAGGACTAAGTCTCAACACTTCGTCAAATTTCTAAGTGTGAAACATCTTTTGACATGCTCTAAAGGGCTTAGACAACAAGGGAACCTGCAGGGTCTTACACTGAAACACCCTAGTTTTTGGATCTTATAAAATTTCCTAGAATTTATGTCTCTAGACTTAATACGAATGATGGATATGAGCCGTATGTTGGGGTCTGAATGGTATGGTCCAGTCGTATGCTGAGCAATGTTGGTTGGTGGGATGGATGTTAGTTACTGGAATGGGTATAACATGGTGGTACGATTCATATGGTTGGATACAGATCATTTGGTTCATTCACTTAACCTTTGACTTGGTAACTTAAGATAGATCAGAGTATAAGTGGTTCACCAATATCTGTAAGATAGGGTATGAGTCATACCAAGGACTCATATGGTGGACAGTATTCAAACCTTTTGTGATTCTATCTTTCCAGTGATTTGGGTGAAGGGTACAGATCATAAGTTATTAATATAACTTAGGTAGCATGATTCATACACTGGACAATGTTGGGTTCAAGGGTTAAGGCTTAGGATACAAGTAGAAGGTACCTCTCATATTAAAGGGTACGACTTGTGAGGGTCAGTTGTACCCATGTGATGGGATTTTTGTGTAACTTAAGTCGGGGTATTTTGGACATTTCTCGACTTGCCCTAATAATGCCCCACTGCTTCTAACTCTCTTAAGAGGCTATTTACCCTATTATTCTAACCATTAATACTTAGAAACACTTCCTAAACACTATAATTCTCTCAAGAGCTTTTGGGCAAGAAAGTTAGGGTTTCAACTTGAGGACTAATTTTGGGGATCTTATTGGTGGTTTCTCTCCGTCAACTTTGTCAATTAAGGTATGTTCTCTTCCCTCATTATTAGTTTCAATCAAAGGCATGGTCTTATACAATGTTTTTATGATTTGAATATTGTATAATTTTGAGTTTTTAAATATGATTTGGGGGTTTTGGTTATAAATTCTTGGTTATGGTTTTCCCATGTTTTAATTATTCTTTTATATGCATTAATAGTGGTTTTGGATAATCAGTTGGATAGGAATGGTTCTTTGGTAATGAACTTTGGTTTTGAAAATACTATGCCCCTAATGTGTTTGATAAAATACCTTTAACAATGTTTCCACTATAATATTGGGTTTTCAATGGAACTTATGCATGGTTTAAACTTGGTAATGGAACTCTAAATAATATAAATTATTTAATTGGTTTTAAATGGATTGGAAGGCCTAGGTGGCCATGGTTTGGGTTAATTGGAAATCATAAAGGGTACGTGAAATCCCTTAAACTTATATATGGTTGGCTATGGATAAAACTTACAAGTATAGTCGGTATGAAGATACCACTACTAATGGCCTTAGTTAATAAATGATTAATGGATTGGTTGGTTGCTTGGTAATGGTTTTAATTGGACAATAATAGCAAGGTGTGTATCAAAGTCGTGGAAGGAAGAGGTCCAGGGGGGGCCAAAACTTGAAACTCATATTTACTAATGTGAGGTTTGGTCCAAGTGACCGTGTGCATGATGTCACACTTTATATTTGGGGGATGTACTAGTCATCCCAGGTTTTCTTCCTTGTTCATGTGGCTTTATACATTGGAGAGCTTTCATCAGGGGAAGCTGAACCCATATAGTCGTGGGTGGTTTAGAATGGCAAAGCTACACAACCTAGGTAAAGGTTTTAATGGCAAGCTAAACTCAGTTTCCTTTTCCAACATGGATATATAAATGCATGGTTTATGTGCAAATAGATAGTTTTACTTGATTTTATAAATGGCATTATTTTATCCTTATTCTGAGTTCATGTTAGCATTCACCCATTAACCCGTCTTCGGGTGCTATGTCGAAAGAGATCGTTCTACTCCTATAGATCGTTTTACTCTTACATAGTGATTGACTTAGAGACAGCTATTGGACTGAAGTGGTGAGCTTCTATCTTTCTAGAAGTCTCCATTTCATGTTATGGATATTTTTAGAGATTTTAATTTATTTATTGATAATGATTTTGACTTTGGTTGGGGGAATGTCCCAACTAGATATTCGTACTCTTTTGGTTAGAGGCTTTGTGGTATTATTATAGGTTGGAATGGGAGGAATCGGTATTAGTGTCGGCCTTAATATTGGCATTGGTATTGGGGCTGATATCATTGGACATAATTTCTCACTGTTCTATCATATTTTATTTTGGAATTAATCATATTATGTTTTGGAACTCATTTGATTTTGACTTAGTTTATGGACCTCGGATCAATATTGGCTTTTTTGGTATGGTTTGGTGAGATGGGATGACTTGTTAGGGTTGGTCTAGGAATAGACCTATTCCAAAGTCAGTCCTTGCCTAGTTATGCTATCTTGTTATATGTTCGGAATTCAGCTGACTAAAGGTATCCTAATGGTGGTTGGGTTGGGTAACAGGGGGTGGTCCCCAGTCTTAGTTAGACTTAAGACACCCATTATGACACGTCCCCCAGTCGGGTGTGTCAGTACCATCCAACAAAAGAAGGTAAGGTACCATGGTATTTTGCTTTCTATCCTAACAGACTGGATAAATGCACCCACGATTGACTGGAAGTTGTTGAAGCATTCAAAATCTTCTTGTCCCATGAGCCAAATTCCCAAACTTTGTTGAGAAAGGAATGATTGTGGATAGATTCCATCTAAATTATCCTTGAAATACATAGGCAATAAGGCTTTGGCGATCAACAAGACTAAAAAGAATATAAGATAAGAAAAGGGCTCGAGCTCAATTTTTCCTATGTTGCATGTTCCAAGATGTGAGAAAGGTAACCTCAAAAGAATACTCAAGACCAATATTAACAAAGATATTAGACCAACCTTGATTGTTAGGCTCGTCCAATTACATAGAAGAGACCTCTTTCTACAATAAGATAATTAGACTATCCCTCTTCAAGCTAAACGAGAAAAGTAGAGTAGTATAGATGTGATAGGGAAATCGTTCATCCATTGAAGTGGCCAACGTGTAAAGGCAAGTAAAATATCTCTACACTCTTGGGTTGATCTTACCTAAACACAATCATCAAGTGTTGCAGCATAATTTAAGCACCCCATCAATAGGGTAGCTGAGGCCCATACTAAAGGAGTAAGTATAGGCAAAAGCATAGCCATGCCTAGACAAGGTGATACCTTCAAATGATCAGGGATCCTCCACTCAGAATTTTCCTAGGGCCTATACTTTTTGAATTGGGACACAGAGCAAAAAAGAGAAGAACTTAGGAAAAGAGGGATCCTCTAATTCAAAAGAAAAACAAGGCAAGGGAATTATGGAAGTCGGGTGAAAGGTGATAAGTCTTTGGAATTTATAGACTATGAAGGTATCTTTTTGCTGTTGCCTAGGCCGTTATGTCATATTTAAGTCACCCGCATGTCAAGAGGTTGTTTTGTAAAGTATTTTGCTTTATCAGTATGAGAAAAGACGTGATGGATCGATTGAGGGTTTCATTTCTTTTTCATCTTCTGAGCGCGACACCCGAAAGATAGATGGACTATATGTATGGGGTCAACTTGGCCTAGAGACATATGGCACCACTAAAGAAGCCAACATAGGGTGTTATTTCTATAAGGGACATGAAGCCTTGGGAGACACCTTTGAGATGACAATGGTAGCGAACGCCCCCTTATATAGGGAAGGACTTAGAAGGTTGTCATAAGTAATGACATGAAATAAGGGACAAATAAGAGATAAGTTTGTCAGACTGCTCGGATGTAAGGGCGAGCTCGTACCACCAAATTGAGCAACGTAGGATTAGTAGCTGGAACCATCTCCAATATATGAGACTCATAGCACAAGACATAGGTTTAGGTACTATAGGGCTCTAATGACACATTCTGATTGGCCAAGGCTTAATGTTGTAACCTATAAAAATAATTGCCTTTCTTGACTTGTAAAGGCATCTTGACTCTCATTCTCTTGCTGAATACAATATCTTTCTTGGTTCCAAGCTTTTTTCTTATTCTACAGTTTGCCTTGTTATGGAAATAACTTGGATAGTTAAGAGTTGATCTCGGAAACTCTCATACTTACTCTAGGCTCCTATAGATTTGTCTTCTTTTTGTTTAATCCATTTACGTTACATTTCACTTTTGTTTATTCCGTTTACATTACATTTTTCGTACTTACGGTATTGCCTAGTAATCATATTGTTAAATTAATTGGACCTAAAATAAGGTTAAATCATAACACATGTTCTTGTTTTACCTACAAATTCACGATAAATAAGTACAACATAACATGACTCTTTAAATTATATTTACATCAATATTCTTATGAGATGTGCTTTGTTTATTTACCTATATGTTTTGTTTTGATTACTTACAAGTTCTATACTCCTGCTTTGGAATAACTAGCAAATGGAAGTACCCAACAAGCAATTAGTTTATTACTCTCTTTTTTACTCTATACTAGCTAGTTTCAGGTGGTCCATGTGTTAAGCTCAGGCCCAACCTCAAGATATAAAAATAGTGTGTAAGTTATCAAATACATATAATTTTTCGATATTTTCAATTACATAATTAATTTAATGTCATTCGGGTTAATCATATCTAGTCAATAAATTTTTAGGATTATTAAAGTTTTGTATTTGACTCATGCTTATAGACCTTGATTCAAAACTAACACAAAAGGTTAAATTTGTAATTACAGTTTTATCTTTTCACTTTTTGTGACACTAAGTTATTGAAAAAGTAGTTTGAAATTCCTGGCAAACTCCAAAAAATTAAATCATTATATAAACGTATTTTCAAATTAAAGGAGAATTTATTTATATTTCATATTTAATATAAAAATTATTTTCATCGAATGTTTTGAGAATATAGCATCTAATGTTGGCTTTGAAATCGAAAGAGCGTCATACGGAAGCTTAAAGTTTGCAAATCATAAAAAAAAAATAACTCAGATGATAAAGAAAAACATACTAAAAACATATTATTAATATGATTTAGTCAAACGACCCACATATCAAAAACTAATATTGAAAAAAACATAAAATCTATTGGGAGAAATCTCCCCCTAAATAAGACTCTTTGATGATTACATTGTGGATGCTATTGTGTTATTGTATGAGATGGGAGGGTCTTCTATTTATAGAGTTCCAAAATATTTACTCTTAGAAAAAGGTTAGCCAAATATGAAAAAAAATTATATTTTTCTTTCAGGAAAAGTAGAAGTAATTATGGTGTTACTTTTATTTTCCTTCTAAGAAAAATAAAACTTATATTTGGTGAGAAAATCAGGGCAAAGACCATAACAAATCTCCTCTTTTTGGCTTAAATTTCTTGACTTTATCCGTCTTCTTTACATCACAAGCATGAACTTCGTTCTTGATATAATCTTCATAACTGCTGCTTGTCATGGTTAAAAATAAAGTTTAAAATATCATGATTAAAAATGAGTTAAAAAATTAATATTTTACTTTTATTTTTAAACATGCAGCAACAGGAATGTTGAAAATATGGTTGAAACTTGTTCTCCACATGTAGTTGGACAAAAATCTTCATTATCATCCAATTAATTGCAAATTCATTAGAACTGCATTGGACTTGTCTTCAACCTTATTTTACCAAACTACTAGATCTTTGAACCATAATCTCTAATACCACTTGTTGGGTTCGAAATCGAAAAGGCGTCACGTGGAAGTTTAATATTTGCAAACCATAAAGATAATAACTCAGATGACAAAGAAAAACATACTAAAAAGTATTATTGATATGATTTGATCAAACGACCTACATATTCAAAAAACTAATTTTGAAAAAAATATAAAATCTATTAGGAGAAATCTCTCCCTAAATAGGACTCTTTGATGACTACATTACGGATGCTATTGTGTTATTGTAAAAGAAGGGAGAGTCTTCTATTTATAGAGTTTCAAAACCTTTACTCTTAGAAAGAGGTTAGCCAAATATAAAAAAGTTTTATATTTTCCTTTCAGGAAAGTAAAAGTAATTATGGTATTACTTTTATTTTGCTTCTAAGAAAAATAAAACTTAAATTTGATAAGAAAATCAGGGAAAAAACCCTAACCTCCAATTATTCAAATTGAACTTAATCATATGTTTGATTAATTTCTTGAATAGTTGCACTCCTATGTAAATCAATATATATTTTGAGATTTATTTTTTTCTAAAAATTTATAAAAACTTAATACTTGCAACACACATATATTTACCACGTAACAAGAAGGGAGGGGGGGGGGGGGGGGGGGGGATAGAAATTGAATAAAAGTCTCGCAAAACATCTTTAAAATTTTCTTATGTGAAGACAATTGAAGTGATATTTAAATAAATAGTACTCCCTCCGCCCCAAATTGAGATGACACATTGATTAAGAAAAATAATTAATAACATGGCTAGTTCTCCATAATACCTCTATTAAATGATGTTTACATTTTAATTTGAAGAAAAAGTAATTAATGCAAAGGGTAAAATATGAAGAAAAAAAAGATCTTCTTGATTAATGAAAAAAGACAAGTAAAATAAGAAATCAAATTAGAAAATTTGAGACGGAGGGAGTAATTTTTTATATTATGACACACCATCAAGTGTAACAATTCATGTGGCAAGAAGAAAATATTTCATCTTTATCAATCACATGAACAATTTTAGAGGATTAATAAATTCACTAAAATAAATTTAAAACATAATTAAATTTTAATATAAGAAATATTTATAAAAAACAAGTAATCTAATAGGGATCAAGAAGGGATTCACAAAAAAAATAAAAAATAGTATTATATATAATTTAATTATAAAGATCCCAATGAAAATGAACATTAAATAATGAACGAGAACAGTAATATGTAGGGAATGACCGCATATAGCAATTCTATTGCATAACTGTTTTTTGTGAGAACTATCAAATCTTATCTTACTCTCTCTATCTTATCTTATTCTCTTTGTATATAAGTACTATAAAGTATAATATGATAATTACTGTTTGGAAGTATTTCGAATATTCTAAAGCATTTTCAGATAAACAAAAGTGTGTAATTTATAAGTAGAACTTTTTGAACTTCTCATGCAATCTTCAGTTATGTAAATTTAATTTAAATGGATTGAGAAGTGGATGTCCAAATTAAGACGGAAACTTAAAAAGGTTTTAAATAGATCAAGTCAATGTCACTTAACTCGATGTACTTCTTTTAAGACTCAACAGAAATTCAAAAGTTTCTCTAATGCTTTGATGTGGTGGTGAGTAGAACAGTTCCAAATACCATCAACACTTGACACTTATTAAGTACATACAGTAGTATAACAAAGAATATAATAATAGGTAAAAATTGAAATGTATGATTATTAAATTACATTTTTAAAAAATCTATTATTAGGAATCCCACAATTCAAAAACCTTTTAGTTTGGATCAGCTCTTTTCCAAAACAATACACCGGGTGAATATTCTGAAACAAGTACAAGTATTTGCATCGTGGAATGTCACACATAGCATGTCAAGAACAGCTCATGTTCTGATTATTCTACTAACTTCCAACAACAGCTCCACCAGTTCTGTACCTTGGAAATATCTTAATATGGTAAGCACATTCCATCAACGTCCAATTTACTATGTTGAGTAAAGCCACGAGCTGATTCTGAAATGTTGAGATTAATCTTCTGCTTCTTCTCTCTCTCTTGGAACAGCACCAAAGTTGTTAACTAGTAAGTCCACAATTATTGGTACCAAATCTTCACAGGGGACAGACTTCTTATAAATATCTCCCAAGTGTGAGTCACTCCCTATTCTGCCACCCAAGAAAACATCAGCGCCTTCCACTGTCTTTCCTTCCTTTCTTGTCAGGCATCCCATAAATCCGATATCTGCAACTTGAACTTGTCCACATGAATTTGGGCAACCAGTCCAGTGCATCCTCACGGGCTGAGTCACAGAGACTAGCCGTTGAACCTCCTCAGTTATCTTCATTGAACGTGCTTTAGTCTCGATTATGGCTTGCCCACAGAATTGGTTACCAGTACAAGCCACCAAATTTCTCATGAGAATAGGTGGATCGGGTGAAAATCTGTTTTTCAGAAGAGGTTCATTGAGCAATGCATCAATCTTTGAGTTCTCAATGTTCGGAATAATGATGTTTTGCTCAACAGTCAGCCGGAGCTCTCCTGAACCATACTCTTCTGCTAAACGAGCAAGCTCATCCATGTCATCTGCTTGGACACGACCCACTGGAATGTGAAGACCAACAAAGCTGTAACCTTCCTGTTTCTGTGGATTAACCCCAAGATACTCTCTCCTTTCCCATTGTTTCTGCACCAAATCCTCTGTGGATTCTCTCTCTAGCTTCTTTTGAGGCATTCTCTTCACAACTTCTGCCCTGAATCCTTCAACACCCTGAATCATTGAAATTAAACAGGGAGAAAATGAGACCAGTTAGATCAACAGGCAAAAAGTTCGGTTCTGCTTAGGAAAGGCAAATAGAACATATTTAACTAGATGAGAAGCTATTAAATTTTCCATCCTTTGCATGAGTTATGCTATGAAGCACTTCTATTCAAAACGGTAAATGCAGATCAAAATGTTATCATGGAACTCAAGTTTCCCAATCCTCACGATTTATGCTGTGAATTCTCAAACTCCAATTGAGGCGATACATTAAGACGAAAGACGAATGAAAAAGAAAGTAAAACATAAAACAAAATACGCATGCAAATGATGAAAACATAGTGAAGGTATCACTCACCAGTTCGTCAATTAACCACATCATTCTTGTTTTCTGCCTGTTCCCTCTGGTACCAAGATCTCTATAAGCTTCTAATATTGTTTTGCAAACAGGGACTACATCATCAGCTGGAACCCATGCATCAAGAGGAATTGCCTCTGCACATCGCTTCGGACTGAAGAATCCACCCACAAGCAGGTTGAATCCAAATCGTCCATCTTTCGTTGCAGGCATATAGGCAAGATCATTGATATGGGGATGCTCATAAAGATCGTGTGACCCTATTACACATACATTCCACTTCCTTGGCCTGCAATAAGATCATTAGATCGCAAACTCTGATTAGAAGATGCTTTAATTTTCTCCTTCAAATTTCTGTCACCATTCTTTATGTAATAAATATAAAACTCCCTCAAATTAATAGGAACAAGTGACTCCTCTCATTGAAATTAATCAGTCCAAACATCACTAACATAACCCCTCCCCCTCAGACAGGGAGATGGTAAGCATAATAATTTTTTGTTTATCTAATATGCCATGTTAAAAGCAATATGTAAAATCACCAAATAAAGGTAATTTCAATGTAAAATCAATTGAAAGACTCGAATCCTTCATCAATCCATAAAGTTGAAACAGAAAAATGGGAAATATTTTGTGCAAGACTTACAAGTTAGTCACGGACAGATTGCCACGAAAATTGGCAGTGACATATTGGGATAGCAAATTAGCGTAAGGCCTTGTGTCCACAATTTCTTGTGGATCAATCCCCGCCAGAGGGTTCCCCACGGGATTTCTAACATTGTCCATGCCACTTTGCAGACTGGTCAAGCCAACTTCATCCAGTCCCTTTAGAATCTCAGGCACATCAGGTAGCACAACCCCACGAATCTGCCAATTTTGCCTTGTAGTCACATCTGCACATCCATCTTTCCCATATTTCCTAATCACACTTGCTAAATATCGAGTTTGGGCACTCGTCGTTACCCCATTTGGAAGCTTCAGTCGCATCATGAATCGTCCATCTGATCATCACAATTTTGTACATTTATAAATATGATCAGCATATTAACTATAGAATATCAAAATAATTAACAGAACAGAATCTTAATTTTAGCTTGACTTATCTACCACAGCGGTTCATTTATATGCTACTCCCTTTTAGTCTGTTAAAAAAACATTTCTCTATATTTAAAAACTCTCTAACTATAAACTTCGCACCGTACCTTCATTAGCGTGATCATGTAACTATAAGAAAGGGTATGATATTCGATGAAACACCACCCTTATTAGTACTTTGTGCATAGTTTTCCGAGAACTATCTAAACTTTAATGTGAAAAATGGATTAATCTGATCCGATTTAGCTCGGGAAATTGGTCAAATTGACTCTAAGTAGAAAAACAAATTGGGATCATGGTATTATTAAAAACAGGATTTTTATTTTAGAACTTACATTGATGCTTTCTCCTATGGAAGAGGCCAAGCCACTTGAGCCTAACATCAATATCATCCTTAGCAAGCTTAGATTTTTCGATCTCTTCAAGTGAGATCTTAGCAATATCTTCAATACCATTTTCAGTGAACAATTTCATAGGTTCCTTTTCAATCTTGGCCTTTTCAGCAGGATTTATGCCTTTTCTGAACTTTTCCTTAAGTACCCAATACCCATCTCTTTCCTCCACTCTAGGCTCTAGTCTCTCTGCAGCTACCTCCACTGCCCCAGATGGAGGTACTGCCACTGTCTGCGGTGGAGTGGCATGAAGCTTGGAAAATCTCTTAGAACTTGTCAGCGAAGAAGTTGCTGAAAATTTAACAGAAAAAGATGCCATTTCGCCAAATTTGGAATTGAGGAATTTAGTTGATTCTTGATTATTGAGGGTGGTGATGATCGTGGCGGTCATGGTTAAAATGGCGAAATAAGATCATTTTTGTAGTCGTAAGGTGGGGTGAGGTGGGGACTGTCCTTTTCGACTCTTGGAAGTTCCAAAGGGTCGTTATTGATAAAATCAAAAGTGCTAATGACTAGGATATCCCTATCACAGCGAAATTTAAACAACTGTGGGGTCTACAAATGTCAAAGGTGTGAAGCGCCCTTGGGCAGGTGTTTTGGTAAGGGGGCACCCTTTTGGGCCATCCATGGGTCAAGGAAAGAGACGTGCGTCCTTCTGGTTGATGCTACACGATAACATACATACATATCAAGAAATTGCTTGAGGAGTTTTTGCAGGACTGCTATTGAATTTCTTAAGCAATTTAGGTATATATACCTATAGTTTCATTTTTAATTGTGAAATATAACAACAGTTGTGTGAAAGAGGGGGAGGGGGTGCGGATCTATGCGGGTGGCTAACTGAAATAGGTATTAGTTTAGTTATTGTTGATGATGTTCCTTCTATAGGTTTATTAGTTGTTCATACCTTCTTGCTATTTTCAGTTAAATTTAAAAATCATAATTTCACTGTTCCTATTAGTGTTCTTTCTATATATTCTGGTGCATCTATTATGTTTATATTATTATTTAATAATTGTTTTGTCATATATCCTATCCATAATTGTACTGTTTTTTCTGTATCTATTACGCAATTTAGGTCTAAAAAGTTATAACTTTTATTAACTATTTGTTTTAGTGTCCATTTGTCATATTTATTATATTTTTTAAACTTATTCTTATAATATATAGGTTTTCTTATTTCTGATGTTCTAGGTATTATATTTTCATATTCTTTTTTATCAAGAGTATTTATTTTTGTGTTGCTATTTTCTGAATTTTCTTCATTAATTACTTCTTGTTTTTCATTGATTTCTAAATATACATACTCAGAAGTAATTAATGAAGAAAACTCAGAAAATATCAACACAGAAATAAATACTCTTGATAAAAAAGAAGATGAAAATATAATACCTAGAACATCAGAAATAAGAAAACCTATATATTATAAGAATAAGTTTAAAAAATATAATGAATATGACAAATGGACACCAAAACAAATAGTTAATAAAAATTATAACTTTTTAGACCTAGACTGTGTAATAGATACAGAAAAAATAATACAATTATGGATAGGATATATGACAAAACAATTATTAGATAATAATATAAACATAACAGATGAACCAGAATATATAGAAAGAACACTAATAGGAACAGTGAAATTATGGTTTTCAAATTTAACTGAAAATAGCAACAAGGTATTAAGAACTAATAAACTTATAGAAGGAACATCATCAACAACAACTAAATTAACACATATAGAATTATTAAAAAAATATGAAAGAGCTATAAGAGATGAATTTGGTAGTATGACAACAATAGAAGAAGAACAAGATGAAGAAAAAGATACAAATAGGAATTTAATGTTAAAATTAGCAATATGTAATATATGTTATATAGATGAATATACTTGTGCATTTAAAGAATATTATTATAAAGGAGCATATAATATAGAAGAAAGTAAAGAAATAAGAAAATTATATTTTAATAAATTACCCGAACCATTTAGTTCAAAGATAATAAAAAGTTGGGAAGAAGCAAAAATAGTAGATACGTTAGGAGCAAGAATAAAATTTTTACAACAATGATATAGAAACTTATGTGAAAAATATAGAGAACAATTAAAAATGGAAAAAACATTGATAAGAAATTTAGCATGTTGCAAGAATAAAATAGCACCCCAATTTAGATGTGAAGAAAGATATTATAAGAAAAGAAAAAGACATAAGAAATATAAAAAATATAAAAAATCAAAATATAAATACAAGAAACCAAGAAAAAGATATTATGTGAAAAATTATAAATACAAAAGACCATATAGAAAGAAGAAATCTATAAAAGAATGTACTTGTTATAATTGTGAAAAGTTAGGCCATTTAGCTAGAGATTGTAAATTACCCAAAAATCCAAAAAATAAACAAATATCAAAAATAAAAATAGATAATACAGAATATATGCAGATAGATTATATAGATTATGAATTAGAAAGTGAGGATAGTATATATGAAATTTCAGTAAACGAAACAGATAATGAAATAGATAGTGAGATAGATGAATCAAATGACTGAAGATGATATAAAAATAATAACAAAGGAAGAATATCTAAATGATGAAGGAACAGAACAAAAAAATAATATTTGACAGTAACATATTTGATGAAATAAAAGGAAAAGAATTAGACTTAAGTGTAGAAAATATATTTAAATTACCAACAATAAAAAATATGTTTACTAGGAAAAAGGACGAATATTATTTAGTATGTCAAAAGGAACATGTAATAGACTGTAGATATGCAAAAGGTAAAGCTAGTACACCACTAGTAATAAAAAAAATAATTAATAAAGAGATAAATAATATAAAAAGTAAAGGAGACCCAATAAAATATGTACACCTTAGAGGTACAGAGATATTAATAAAAGCATGTTTTAGAGAAGGAATAGATACACCAATAGAATTATATTTAGCAGATGATAGAATTATAAAACCTATAGAAAAAAGCATAATAACTGCCGTAAAAGGAAATCTAATATACCAAAAATTTGAATTTATAATAAGTGTAAATTATTCAGTAGCGGTAACAGATAAAAATATAGATAAATCATTAGTATTATATTGGAAAATATCAGGAATAGAATTAACCCCAGGAAGTAAAATATTTACAGCAAGATGCAAAATTTATATGTATTAACAACAAAATATAAAATAACAGAAAAAAATAAGATTAACAAAATACGAATAGAAAGTCTATTCGAACAAATTGTAAAAACAATAGATTATAATGATTATAGTTATAGAGACATAGATATAGAAGAAAATTTAGAAATAGTAAATGATAGAATAAGTACAACGAAAAGAATAGCTGATGAAAAACCAGAATCATCAAGCTCATAAAAAAGAACAAGTTATGAAATAAATTCAATAAGTAATTTAAACCAATATTACATAACAGGAAAAATAAATGAAAAAGAATATTTAATACTCTTAAATACAGGACAAGAAGAAAATTATATAGTAAAATATCTAGTAAAAATGAAGAAATAAAAATTGATAATGATATATGCCCAGATCTACCAAGAAGTTTAATAAATAGTAAGATATAGCAGAAAAAGAAATAATAATAGGAATTAGAAAAATAAAAATAGAATTTGAAGTAAATGAAGAAATGCAAAAGGCAGATATAATATTAGGAATAAAATGGTTAGAACAAGTAAAACCATATAATATAGAACATACACAATTAACCTTAACATATAACAAAGAGAAATTATTCTTAAGAAGAGCCTTAACATAAAATGAAAATATATGTACTAATGAAGATAGTAGTAGAAGGATATTACAGTAGATATTATATACCCATGATAGATACAGGAGCAGAAGCTAATTTATGTAGATATAATTGCTTACTAGAAAGTAAATGGGATAAATTAAAAACACCAATAATAGTTAAAGAATTTAATAATGAAGGAAGCTTAATTACTTATAAAGCTAGGAATGTAAAAATACAAGTATGAGATAAGATATTAACAATAGAAGAAATTTATAATTATGAACTAACATCAAAAGATATACTTTTAGGAATGCCGTTTTTAGATAAATTATACCCACATATAATAATTAGAACAGACTGGTGGTTTACAACACCATGTAAACAGAAAGTGAGAGCAAAAAGAGTTAATAATAAAATAAGAAAAAAAACTGATTGGATAAAAGGAAGTGAAAAAATTACACAAAAGTTAGAAAATATAAAAAATACTGAAGATACAATAGAATTAGTAGTTCAGTAAATAAAACAGAAATAACTATATTTTCAATAAATAAGATAGAAATAATTAAGAAAAAATTAGAACAATTATATAGTGAAGATCCATTAAAAGGATGGGAAAAACATAAAACTACTATAAAAATTGAATTAATAGATAAAAATAGCATAATAATCCAGAAACCATTAACATATAATTTTGACGATTTAAAAGAATCTAAAATGCATATAGATGAATTATTAGAAAAACAATATATACAAAAAAGTAATAGTAAACATAATAGTCCAGCATTTATAGTAAATAAACATAGTGAACAAAAAAGAGGAAAAAGTAGAATGGTTATTGACTATAGAAATTTAAATGCAAAAACTATAACATATAATTATCCGATACCAAATAAGATATTAAAAATAAGGCAAATACAGGGATATAATTATTTTAGCAAATTCGATTGTAAATCAGGATTTTACCATTTAAAGTTAGAAGAAGAATCTAAGGAATTACCCGCATTGACGGTACCACAAGGATTTTATGAATGGAATGTATTACCATTTGGATATAAAAATGCACCAGGTAGATATCAACATTTTATGGATAGTTATTTTAAACAATTATCTAATTGTATAGTATACATAGATGATATATTATTATATACAAAACTAAAGAAGAACATTTAAAATTATTGGGACAGTTTACAGATATAATAAAAAAATCGAGAATAAGTTTAAGCGAAAAGAAAGCTGAAATTATGAAAAATTAGATAGAATTTTTAAGAATACAAATAGATAAGAGTGGAGTAAAAATGCAACAACATATAGTACAAAAAATAATAAATAAGAAAGAAGAATTAGATACAAAAAAGAAATTACAATCATTTTTACGATTAGTAAACCAAGTAAGAGAATATATTCCAAAATTAGCAGAAACTTTAAAACCACTACAGAAAAAATTAAAAAAGAATGTAGAATATAATTATAACGAAGAAGATAAAAAACAAGTCCAGAAAATAAAAACACTTTGTAAAGAATTACAAAAATTACAATTTCCAGACGAAAATAGAAAATTTATATATATAGTAGAAGCAGATGCTAGTGAATGTAGTTATGGAGGAGTACTTAAATATAGGTATGAAAATGAAAAAATAGAACATCATTGTAGATATTATTCAGGAACGTTTAATGAAACAGAAATAAAATGAGAAACAAATAGAAAAGAATTATATTCATTATATAAATGTTTATTAGCATTTGAGCCATATATTGTATATAACAAGTGTATTGTACGAACAGATAATACACAGATACGTTGGTGGCTAACAAAGAAAATACAAAATTCAGTTACAACAAAAGAGATTCGGAGAATAGTATTGAATATATTAGATTTTACATTTATAATTAAAGTAATCAGTACTAACAAAAATGTTATATCAGATTACATATCAAGACAAAGCTACACAGACTGATATAATAGAAGAAGATACTCTAGAAAAAATACTCAACACCCTAACTACGCTTTCAATGAAAGTGGACAGTATGGGTAAGGAGATAGAAAAGCTAAAGACTAATGAAGATAAACTGAAGTCTATAGCTACAAATCAACTAACTCAGCAGTGTGCAGAGCTATGTCGATCGAAAGACATTAAAGTTCCAGAGCTAGAAGGAGACGATGGGATACTCCATAAAATCCATAACATTTATCAATCTACTTCTGCAGGTACAAGCAGAGGAGTTAGTAGAAAAAGATATCAGAACATGAATATGAATAAAATATTTGAGAAACCATTTATACCAAAAACATAAAAAGACCCCTTGTTCATACCCCCACAAATTACCATATACCGAGATAGTCTGAACCAATATAAAAAAGTTTACAACTATACAACCCATAAATACATAGAAAATATCTATAGAGTACAAACTTTCCTAAACCTTAACCCCAGAGCCACAAATATCAAAGAACCAAACACAAACTATATAACCCAGAAATTACAAGGTTACAACAAGCTAATTGCACTACCCAAAACCAACCCAAGCCTAGTGAAAACTTGTTTTGACTATGGATTATTAAATACTATATACACCCAAGACGGAGAAGATCTAACAGCTATGGAAGAATTACATAAAATATTCACCACCTATAAAAGGATAACAAAAGGAAATCTATTTTATATAAAATGTTATACTGCACCAGCAGAGATATTATACGACGAAATAAAACCAGTTATACAAGTTGTAAAAATAGGACTAACCAGAGATATAATTAGACTGGAAGATATTACGCAGCAGCCAGAGATACCCAGAATTGAGATACCTGATTTCTACGCAAATAAACGACTAATTGGACTAGCTACAATTATTCAAGAATTAGCAAATAATTATACCAATGGAAACCCAATATGGAGCTATTATTCGAGAGACCATCAGATGATTTATTCAAATTCAAAAGAGCTACGACAAACAGATATGAAAGATGGTAGGCAATGGATAATGACATTACTTAACCCAGAAAAACAATCTACTGCAAGAGCAATTAAAAAAGGATTTATTTCAGACGGATTATTGACAAGATATTGCAAGATAATTGGACACAAATATCCAGACCATCAATGTTCAAGATGTAACGGAGAAGATAATATTATTCCAGAAGTCGACCTAGAATAAAAGAATCAAGAAGATGAGCATGCCAGCTGGAAGATAAGATAAGAAACAATAATGGAGATATGGAAAAACAGCAGATACGACAACGAGAAGATAGCAACGGAGTAATAATAGAAGACAAGTTATAAAATCTTACGTAAAAATTGTTGTATAGAATTATTGTATAGACTTTAGCCTTTTTGACTTTTTTAAGGCTATAACACTAAGTTTGTAGCCTTTTTAGCCTTTAAGGCTATGACACTTATTTTTGTCTCTTAAGGAGACTTTTAGAATTTTTAGGAAACGTGTAAATAATGCAAACTTTTTGTAAAGAATTCATTCTATAAATGAAAGAAACCGAAGGCATTGCAAAGCAAGTCTTGATGTGTTGAAGCAATACTCTCTCCAATCCACAAAAAATATTTTGTTCAGTTAATTAAAAAACAGACATATTTCAATGGAAAAAGCTATGGAGGAACAAACCTCAGAAATATCAAACCTACCCGAACATGTATATTTATTTATAATTATGAATAACTAAATTCATAATTCCTAACAATCATGGTATGATAAAATAAATTCATAATAGTTACTTTTTAGTAGAATTATTCGAAGAATAATATGTTAAGAAGTTTATTAGCAAAGTGGAAACGGAGAAAAATCCCTAAGAACTATGCCATCCTAAAGGTGAAACCAATGAGGCAAGAAGCCGTGGTGGGGAGTAACCAGAGTAGAGGCACTGTTTAAGGGAAAATGTATCCAAATTACCATGCTAATAGTGACCAAAGATAATCTAAGGTGACCATATTTTGTTATGTACGTGGTTGAAAGGAATATTTTAAAAAATAGCAAATTTATGAAAATGAATAATTATTTATCTGATGTGATGGTAGATAAATTTAAAATACTTATTTTGTATGCACTTAAAGATATAAAAGTAGTAGATATAAGAAAAATCATATTAGAAAAAGCATTTGGTAAATATTATATGACTAGAGTAAATTATATACCATACCTGCCTAACTACTCTTACAAATACTTACCATGATAAATTACATAGAATTTTTAGAAAAAGATATGAGCAACATACAGTTAATAGAAAAACAGGTGAAACTAA
The DNA here is from genome assembly GCF_002878395.1 of Capsicum annuum. Classification (NCBI taxonomy): domain Eukaryota; kingdom Viridiplantae; phylum Streptophyta; class Magnoliopsida; order Solanales; family Solanaceae; genus Capsicum; species Capsicum annuum. The sequence goes on from NC_061120.1 coordinate 61,839,599, forward strand.
ATTTAGACAAATACATGGAAACTAAAGAGATAAAATATATAGAATTTCTTAATAAAAATATGCAAGAACTACTAAGGCTAAAACAAACAACTACAAAATATTATAATAAAATATTTAATCGATTTTTTTTTTTTAAAATAGATCATCTTAAAGTCTTAATCTTATATATACTTAGAGATATAGAAATTATAGATATTAAGAGAATAATATTAGAAAAAGTACTAGATTATGAAATTGAAACCATGAATTGGATAGCACAGTTATACCTAGATAATTACCCAGAAGGATATTATTCAGATTAAGAGATGCTAGAATATATTGGAAAAACTAGAGAAAATCAAGATAATCTAAATAATGAAATTAGTTATAAAAACCGAATTAGAAAAATAATGGAGAACCTAAAAGAAAAATTAATATGGATAGAAGAAACCCTAGAAAATTTAGAAAAAAGTACATGTGATAGTTTATATAATTTAAAAAACTCACTATGAGAAGAGCAACATAAGATAATAAATAACATTGAAAATCTAGAATTAGATATACATTACAGTACAATTAGGATAAATTATTATACAAAAATCTGTAACTCTACAATTACTACAGGATAAAATAATAAACCATACAAATTAATGAATACATCTTACAAAAAGAATAAATCATTAAAAGATATTGAAACAAAATTTAAGAAATATCCACGCACAAAGAAAAATAGATTCATTATACATATAATAGATCTATTTCATAAGTTAGTCACCTGCATAGATCTGCATCCCCCTACAAATGGGGGTGAATTGCTATTTTTCTATTTTTTCGATCATAGTCATTCAATTGTACGAGCAATATTGAAGAAGCAAAGTGAACATAAAATATTTTAAACTTGTAGGGACCATAATAGGTCTTACTTGAGTTCTCTTGAATTACATGGGATTCTACTAGCTCTTTCAGTGGATTTAGATAATACAAGTGTTGAGAGAAGTTTTTTGGTTCATACTCACACTGGCTTTTCATTTCTCTCTTTTTGGTTCATACTCACACTGGCTTTTCATTTCTCTCTTTTTGATACAAGGTCTTACCAATTTTGATTTTTTTTCTCTCCTTTCCTTTTTAATACACAACAAACTATAGAGATTACAATGCTTAATAAAAATGGAGCAAAGAGTTAGGGAAGGTTGAGACAAAATGTATGTCTCTTCCTTAATATTTCATGTCTTTAAATAGAGAAGGTGTCACTACCTGATTTCTCAGGTCATGATGGCACATACCGTGATATTACGACCCAACTTCTTAGGTCATGATGACACCTACTCCAATCCACTAGTAGGTAAATCAAACCATTGCACCGAACATAAGTAATGAACTATTGGTGGAAGATATAAGAAATACCGAAAATAAAGCATACACCAGAATTTTAAGTAGACAAATATAAGTAAAAATACTAAATAAAAGTGAAGAATGGGAAAAGTTCGCAAACGAGTATCCCATGTCCTAGTAAGGTCGTTACAAGTGCCACTAAATACAAAGAATAAGTACCGAATAGTGTCAATATACAGGTAGTTTCGAAAGTAAAGATTGTCCAGAATAGTAGAAGGAGAGAAGATCAACTTTAACTCTGAAAGCTCGCCCTATCTTCGAGTTCAAAAAGAAAGCTGTATTTAATGCCAATACCAGTGACTAGTACTCGGTTATGTATGAGATAAAGATACAGAAGTTTAGTATGAGTATCAAAACATTGGGCACTCAGTAGACATCGTCGACCAACTAAGCCAAATCATAATAAAAATATAATAAGATGCGAGAAAATAAACTAAAGTTAGGGATAAAGAAGAAATCCTGAAATAATACTTTGGCTGACAGATAATAACCAATAAAATAAATAAAGTCAAGGAATACAAGCTAACAACAGCCTAACTAAGCCCTTATAAGCCCAAAAAGCGCAACCCAGAAAAAAATAATCCAATCGCCCCTCATAAGCCAATGGATACAATCCAGATAGAACCATTGGCAGTAATAATAACTATAAAGCAACCAACACTCAGAAACCAAATATCTGAACCCCTTTTTATATCAAAACCACCAGACTCAAGTTGGATCTTTAACATCATAAGTGAACCGTAAATGTCAAATTAAACCATACTTTAATATCATATATTTCAAAATCGAACCAATAATATAGCACCATGAGTAAAATGGTAAGTGTCAAACTCGAAATGATCTTTAAAGTAAGTACAAGGTTACAAGTCTATTAAGAGTTGGAAAGATGTCTAAATCATACTAAGGGTAAAAAATGTATGTACGAAGATGAAAGAAGGCCTTCTAGATTTATAAGAAACTAATTAGGATATTTAATCTAAAATAGAGCCCGCTACTAAACCTGATAGTCAATACTAAGGAAAATTCTACCCAAAACTAGACTAAAGCTTCCAAGTTTCACTACAAGGTGTTAAATAAGTCTAAATAAGTCCTAAGGTAATAATTTAACTCAAGGAAAGGAAAGTTCACTAAACATGCATTCCAACCCAAATCTAGCATAATACTATACTAATACTATAATAAAGCTCAATCTATGAGGAAAGTAAGTCTAGCCTACCTAGATCTTGATGAAGCCCAATAATGTTAAATAAATCAGAGATTTTCCCTTCCACAAAACCTCTTCACAATGCCTCATTATCAAAATCATGATCTGCATATTAATATGAGAATAACAATATCCATATTGCTTATAAATGTTTTAGGTCCACAATCAAGCTAAAGATCTTATGTGGGGCCCACTTGAAGACTAATAATTTTGAAATCATCAAAAAAATCCCTCTAAGCTCAAGGATTATTTACTCTGAGATGACTGCTTAAGCAGTTGGGTATTGCTAAAGCAACCCTTAATGAAAAGTCATCCTTCACTTAAGTGGTCAAGTACTGCTTAAGCGGCGGCCACTTAAGCGATGAAGCCTTCGCTTAAAAGACTAGGTGAGGGCCAAGGCTGGTCGCTAATGGAATTTTATGATCGCTAATCACTTAAGCAATAAAAAGTTCTGGTTAAGCACTTGTACCAACTGAGGCCTGCACCAGCACTTCACAGAATTTGTCAAGTTTTGATCAGACCTTCGAGATCCATTTGGAATCCCGTCAGTGCAAACAAACTATGTTGTCCAATCTAATTTGGCATTTCAGACTCAATGACACCATCAAAATTTCTATCTTGGGTCATTTCGATGAGATATGGGACCCAAACCTAAATTGTTATTTTAACCAAAATCCATCTAATAGCTGAAATTGAGTTTCGAAGCCTCGAGTCCGAACCAAGGGTCTCCTAGACTAAAACTGATGTCTCAGATCTAACAAAACTATTAAAATTTATATATGAGCCCGTTATTCGGAAGTTAAATCTCGATACCCAATTCTTAACAATAAAAACTCCAAAAAAGGTAATTGGCTCTAAAAAACAAACGAAATGTCATATGACTAAACTGTCAGCTCCAACAAGTTATAAATGAATTAGGCAGCAATGGGAAAGCTCTAAATAGTGAAACAGTGCAAAAATATAGAGAATGACTTGGAGGGTCATTACAATATACACTACTAAAAGAACTTTTATCCACAAAAGTAATGGATCAAGATATACCTGGCGACTTAAATAGGTGGGGAACTGGGCCTGCATCTCATTCTCAATCCTCCGCGTAGCCTCCTCTATTGGATGGTGTCTTTAATAAATTTTAACCACTGGAATCTTTCTAAAGCACAATCGCCAGACATCTCTGGCCAATATGAGAATTGGCTCCTTCATAAAGTTCAATATCTCATCTAAATGTATCGAGTCCTACTAAAACACGTGAGGCACATTCGGGATATAACATCGTAATATTGAGACGTGGAAAATTGGGTGAACAACTACAAAATTTAGGAGTAAGTCTAACTTATAAACTCTCCAACTGTCTAAAGTATCTCAAATGGCCCAATATACTCGGTCCTGAGCTTTTCCGTTCTCCCAAACGTCATCATGTCCCTTATGGGAGATACTCGAAAGAACACCAGGTCACCCACTACAAACTTTAAGCCATAAATTCTATGATTAGCATAACTCGTCTACCTATTTTGTGTTGTCCTCAACATATCTTGAATCACCCGAGCCCTCTCCAATGACTCATGAAGCAAGTCGATACCATGGGGCCTAACCTTGGAGGACTAAAATCAAACTTTCAAAGATCGATAACACCTACCATATAGTCCCACAAATGGTGCTACACAAATACTCAAATGGTAGATATTATTATAGGCAAACTCCACTAAGTCTAAACACTACTCCCACTGACCTTCAAATCAATAACACATGCGCGGAGCATATCCTCAAGAACCCAAATCGTCCACTCCGGCTGTCCATCGATCTAAGGGACGAAAGCGGGGTTGAGGTCAATTTGAGTGCACAAATCCTCCCAAAAAGTTTTCCAAAAGTTAAAAGTGAACGTGATTCTCTGTCTGATATAATCGATATGGGTACTCCATACAAGAGTACTATCTCATGAACATTGATACGAGCAAACCTCTCATCACTAAAAGACATATGAATAGGGAGAAAATTGGATGATTTGGTTAATCAATCTATAATGACCCCACTACTATCGAAACCACAGGAAGTGCTCGGCAACCCACTAACAAAGTCCACTGTGATCTGCTCCCATTTCTACTCGGGAATAGGTAATCTCTAAATAAAGCCACCAGGTCTCTGATGCTTGGGTTTTACCTACTTACAACATAGGGAAAGAGCTATGAAGTTTACTATATCTCTCTTAATGCCACTCCATCAATATATTGTCTAAAATCTCTATATATCTCAATTTTACTATGGTGAATAAAGCATCAGGAGTTGTGAGCCTTTTATAATATCAACTGAATTAAGCCTCCAACCTTTGGGACCAAATGCAACCATTATATCTCAAAATATACTCTAAATCCAAGGTATCCCTCCTAGAATCACCTCTTAGAACTTGATCACGAATGCTACAAAGTCTACTATCCTCAAACTGGTAACTTTGAATATGATCAAATAAGGTAGACCTAGCCTCAACACTAGCAAGGATTCTCCTAGAGTTTGAAGCGTCAATTCTAAATATAAAGTTGGCTAAGGACTAGAAGTCTCAACCAAAAGGCCGCTCTAAAATTAGAACAAAGGGCAAGCTACCCATACTCACCGCCTTTCGAGCCAAAACATTTACTACTATATTCGTCTTACTTGAATAATATAGAATAGAGATATCATAGTCCTTCAGTAGCTTAATCCACCTAAATTGTCTCAAATTAAGCTCTCGTTATGTCATAATGACTAAAGACTACGATAGTCAGAATAGATCTCATAAAGAACACCATACAGGTATTGCCTCTAAATCTTGACAACAAATACCACCCCTGCCAACTCCAAATCATGAGTGGGGTAGTTGAACTCATGGACCTTCAGTTGCCTTGATACATAAGCAATAAATCTATTGTGCTATATATAAACACAACCTAAACCAACTCTAAAAGTATAATAATATACAGTAAATCCTTAGCCATCAATAGGAAGAGTCAAAATAGGAGCTGAAGTGAGCAAGAAATTGAGCTTCAAAAAATACGATTCACACTCTTTGGACTACTAAAAAAGAACCTTCTTTCTCATCAACCTAGTTATTGGCGCTGTAATAGATTCAAAACCATCAATGAACCGCCTTTAGTAACCTGCTAAACTAATAAATCTATGAACCTTATTTAGAGATTAGGTCTAGACCAATCACGAAGAGAACCAATCTTTTCAAGATCCACCATATTTCTATCCTTAGACACCACATGTCTAAGGAATGTAATAGACTCGAGCCAAAACTCGTACTTTGAGAATTTGGCATAAAGCCTATGATCTCTCAAAGTATGGAGCACAACCCTCAAATGATACTTATGCTCCTACCTACTCCTTGAATATTGGAGGATATCATCAAAAAAAATAATTATGAAGGAATCTAAATAGAGCCTGAACACTTGGTTCATTAAATTCATGAACACGATTGGGGCATCGGTAAACCCAAATAACATTACCATGAACTCATAATAACCATAGAGAGTCCTAAAAGTGGTATTATAGATGTTCTTTACCTAAATCCTCAACTGATGGTAACTAGATCTCAAATCAATCTTAGAGAACATTGTCGCTACCTGAAGTTGGTCAACCAAATCATCAATATAAGACATAGAATACTTATTCTTCATTATCACCTTATTAAACTACTTTTAGTCGATACATATGTGCATAAGACCATCTTTATGTTTCATAAACTACATCAGAGCACTCATACACGATACACTCAACCTAATATAACCCCTACCCAGAATATCTTAAAGCTTAGAATTTAGCTTATTAAGTTCAATAATATCCATCTAATAAAGTATCATAGAGATAGGTCGGGTTCCTATCTCAAGATCAACAACAAACTCAATATCACACTCAGGAGGAAAATAAGTAAATCGGTAGGAAAAACATTGGTAAAATCACGGACTATAGAAATACAATCAAGCGAAGGACTCTCTACATAAATATCATGGATATAAGCAAGATAAAACTCACCCCCCTCAATACCAGTCTTTCATTCCAAACGTAAGAAATAATCCCCATCGATGTGCAGCTAATAGAACCCTGCCATATAATCAAGGGTATGCCAGGTATCGCTAAGGTAACAGTCTTGGAAAAATAATCCAAGAGTGCATGATAAGAGGATAACTAGCCTATGCCCAGAATCACATCAAAGTTCACTATATCTAACACAATAAGATCATCTTGAGTATCAAACTCTCAAAATATGACAACACACGAACATAAATCTAATCCACTACTAAAAAATACCCATGGGAGTAGATACATACAATGGTATAGATAAAAACTCCTAATACAACTCTAACTGTGGTGCATAATAAGTAGACACATATTAATAAGTGGTCTCGAATCAAATAAAGAAATAGTTAGTTAAAGGCACACTTAATTCATACTTGTAATAAAAACATCTGAAGACTCCATCTCAGGCCTACCAGGTACAATATACAAATGCCCATGCCCAATACCTTATTAGGCACCTAACTGACCACTTGTCCTAACTTCTTCAGGACCTCCTTGAGAACCCTAGATACCATTCCTGTGACCCAAATACCATCTCTAACTAGGTATGACACTACCCTAATCAACTAAACACTCTGTGTTGTAGGCATCACTACCCCATCTTAAGGTGTAACGACCTGATTTTTTATGATTTATGTGAATTATTCATTTATGTATGATTTGAATATTTTACCCCTCATTGTAGTTTTTTTTTGGTATTTTTAGGGTATAAGGATAATTGCTACACTTTTTTAATACTTTTCAATGTGATTTATGCAAGATTGGGGTTTTTGGTGGTTAAAAAACTTATTAGTTGACTTTGGTCAACATTTATTGATATGTGTGTTGGATGAAAAACTATACTATGCCAATAGATCCAAAAACATTGATTCTTTATTGGTAACATGATTGGTTTTGTTTTATAGCTTTTATATCTTCATTTTAACACTCCATTCAGTAAATTATGTAATTAAGTTTTGGGGGTCAGCTTTGTAAAAATAATATTTTTTTCAAAAATCTAATACTGCTATTGAGTTTGGAGCATCGAATTTAATAGGGTAGAATAGTTTATTTTCATTCTTAGGATATCGTATAATAAATCTTAATGGGTCAGCGAAGACTTGGAATTTTCAAAGTCTCAATAGCTGGTGCACGATCGACCCTAGCTGGATAAGGGTGCTTTAGTGGTGCGTTGTCTGCTTTAGTGGTAGGCAATAAAGTAACCCTTGTCTTCTTAAGTGGACTGGCGCGCATTGGTGAGTTTGACCAGATTAGTGGCACCTGGTACCCACATATACAATTCTTTTCGCAATTTTCACCATTTTTAAGACTTAGAGCTTGGGGTTTTGAGTTTTTGGCAATTTCTTCCTTTCTTAAGGTTGGGTAAGCTCCAAACTCTTATTTCAATTACTTTTATTCGATTCATATCATTTAAATCCTTTTAAAACATAAATTCAAAGGTAGCATTTATGGATTTTGTCCCGAAAGGTCTAAATTAGTGATTTTGCAATTTAAACCCCAACTTTAACCCATTTTCACTTGAGTTTTCTTCTATATTTTACTTTAATCTAGGGTATATATTTTTGGACTAAAATTTTGATTTCACCCTTTTTTTCAAAGACCCATTTCTGGGGTTTATTTGACTCTGGCTCAGAAATAGGCAATATGGGCTTTTAGAATGCAACTTGGTGGGTAATCCTAGAGATTGGTGGATTTATTCCGGTGTCACCCACCAATTATATTCAAAAAAAGAGTTTTTTTCTTTGATTTAGTTAATTCTAGGTTCGTTTGTGAGTAGGAAGCTTCATGATAGAGGCTTTTTGGATTGTTATTCGACATTCAAGGTAGGTTATGGATTAACTTTCTGCAAAATGGGTTAGTAGATAATATTGGAATAAAATTACATTAAGGGTGTGGGAACCAATCATAGAAATAGATATGTTATTATGTTGTACCCCTTTGGGGGCCTATGTTATTTCTATTTGGTGGTTTCGAGACATTATTTACTATGTAGGACCATGTGGAGTCCCATATGATGTTGTTGGACTTTATATATGTATATTTAGTGGTATCTTTTTGTTGAAATGCCTAAATGGGTATTTGTGTGGTATCAATGGCATGTCTTTGTGCATATTACTTTATTGGAATATGGATTACATAGAATTCATGAATGGTTGGCATATTGAGTGAATCTTGTCTCACATGGTTGGTATACTGGTTAGTTATTGGAATTTCTCATTTTGGTTGGTTGTGAGCATTATATTTTTATATTATATGCTCTTGTAAAACATTGGTACATTTATGAGAATCTGGAAACACTAGCTTATGACATCTTTATAGAACCTCTATTGAGGAATGTTCCAAAGAGGAGTCTTGGATATTGGTATTGATTATTGGATCGTATATGGGTTGAGAACCCCCCATGGTCCCTACCTCGAGATCATAACTAGGTAGGTGTATATAGAGGTTATTCAATAACCTCGAGCATCAAACCATCATCATCTTCATAGTATTTCATATATATATATTTGTATGTATATTATGCTTATTTTGTATTTATTATTGCCCTTGAAGTGATATTTGTATATTTGTACTTCATTCTTGTACTTGTATTTGGTATATATGTATATTATTCTTTTTTATCGTATTTGTTTGCAGTATATGTGTATATTGTAGAACTATTAATAGATATGATGTGGGCTACCATTTGGTACATTTTTTGATTGAAGGTGATGTGCCCATAATATGATTTGTATGCTTTATTTTCTACTTTGCTCAGTCGGCCTATGATACCTACTGAGTATAAGTGGATCGTACTTATCCTTATTGTGCCTTTTTGGTGTAGATCCAGGTATGAGTGCACCACATGACAACTGATTTAAGCGATATTTCGAGTACACTCAAGGTAGTGGTTGATCTATTATTTCAAAGTTGATCCACTACCTTTTCTTTTCTGATCATATCTTATTTGTATTCAGAGAAAAAATTTAGTCCATTTGGACTAGTATTATATCTTTAACTTTGGAGATATATTTAGTAGTTCTTACACTATGACACTAGGTTTTAGGATATTATATGGTACCTTTGGTTATGTATTTTTGCTTTTACTAAATATGTGTGGTTCAACTCTATTCTAGGGGTCTTACCTTGAGTTTTGGTATTGATCTCTATTTTATATCAGTTTGGATAATTGACTTACTTTTCAAGGCTTTCCACAACAAGTGCCATCATGACCCTTATTTTTTTGGGTCATGACAAATTGGTATCTGAGATGCCAGGTTTCATTGGTATCATCAGTGTAAGAATATAGTGTCTAGTCGAGTCTTACAAATCAGTCTATTGACATTATTTTCTATTTTTGAGAGGCTATAATATATCTTTAGTAAACTTTTTTACTTCATTCTATATTATGCATATCTTTTATACCTTATGTTCTAAATAGTATTTCACTCTTTCTGTGCAGACAGTGAGGAATGGATCTTGTAAGGCTAAAGTTATTGAGTTATCTTCTAAAGAGAGGGCCCAGTCTAGAGGGTGAGTTGCGATGTAGAAGGTCTCGAGGTAGTGTATGGGCACGATGATCTGCCTCATCAAAAGGTAGTACTAGGAGGGCTCTCCTCTAAGCCTCAGGTTGACTATGTTGGAGATTTGAGGCCTACTTTGATTCCATAGAGTTCTTCTACCCTAGTCTTAGAGAGGTTATTGATTTGATTGCTGACTAGTTTTGAGGGTGTTCCTTTGAATATGCCTATGTTCCTCTAGCTTTATGTATTGTACCCTTGTCTGTGACAGAGCCTGCCTATGTTGTTCCTGTAGTTCCAAGTGTGGATCCTCTTGTGGTACTAATATCTGTTTATGGTACTCCATAGACTTTGAATGTTGTTCCTTCTTTTGTACTATCATTTAATTATGGTATTCTAAGATCAAGAGTTCATTCCTTCATCTATGTGACCTCCTCAGGTAGGATCTTAGCCACCCAGATTTACTATGCCTCCTATTATTCTGAGTATAGTTATGTCTTTTGAGGATTAGATAATGTTTGAGAGATTCACCCATTTAGGTCCTCCTAGGTTTAGTGGTATTATGGGCAAGGATGCCTATGCTTTCTTGATTGATTGGCATGAGAATTTGTATAACCTTAGTTCTCTCAAGTTGAATGGGTTTTTTTATACTACTTATCAGTTGAGAGATGCAACCAGATATTGATAGAGATTATTTGTTAGTTGCAGACCTCTTAATTCTCCAAAGATGACTGAGGATTAATTTGCTAAGGCCTTTTTAATAAGGTTGTGCCATTCAATTTGATGGATCAAATAAGAAATAAGTTTGATAACCTGAAGTAAGGTTCCATGACTATTATAGAGTATGAGGCACATTCCTATACCTTATCTAGATATTTTTATACCAGTATAGTCACCGATTCTGAGAAGATTTAGAAGTTCAAAAAGATCTTAGATGTTTTTCTTCAGTTAGATATGAATTAGATGGTAGTGTATGGGGCATCAATTTAGAGTATAGTGGATTATTCTAGGATGAATGAGTCTATTTATTGAGGGTTTTAGGAGGTGCCAAAAGGGTGAATAGTTAGGGCGACTTTAGAGGTCATAATACTCGAGGAGGAGATTCTAGACGCTTCTATAGGTATCATGGTAGATCAATGCAAAAATCTTTCCACTATTTAGGTAATGGGTCTTCTATTTTAGCAACTTTTGATAGTTGTTCTAGCTCAATCGTACCTCCTCTTATTGAGTCAGGTCGTAAAGATTACTATATATATGATGGGGTTGGCCATTTGGAACTGACCTAACTATGTTTTCAGGGCTACACCTATATTGACTATAATGGGTAGAGGTTCTACCAGAGGTGCACGTGGTAGAGTTAATGGTACCCATGGTTGTGGACATAGGGATACTAAGTAAGGTAGTAGTCGTGAATAGTATTATACTATACCCGCTAGACTAGAGGTAGAGGCTTTCAATATTGTTATCATAAGTATCATCCCTATTTATTTTAGATCTACATCTGTGTTATTTGATCTGGGATCAACTTTCTTCAATATGTTTGCATCTTTTACTTTGGGTTTTGATCCTTCTAGCGAGCCTCTTGCTATGTATATCCATGTATCTACCTCTATAAGAGATTCGATAATGGTAGATCAGGTGTACCAATCTTGTGTTATGAATTTTGTTGGGCGTGAGACTTAGGTAGATCTAATTTTCTTAGATATGTCAAATTTTGATGTTATGTTTGGTATGGCTTGTTTAGCTACTTATTATTTTGTCCTAGATTATCATGCTAAGACTATAGCTTTAGCTTTAGCAAGTATGCCCATGATAGCTTAGAAGGGTATGCTTTATTTGGGTCCCAAGAGAGTTATATCATTCTTGCAGGATCATTGTTTGGTTAAGAGGGTATATTTGTATTATATTGCTCATATTCATGATACTAATGTTGTTTCACCTTCTTCTTTAGATTTTTTAAATTGTTTGTGAGTTCATGGATCTTTTCCCTATGGATTTGCTGGTATACCTCTAGATCATGATACTAACTTTGCTATTGATGTTGAGTTGGTCACCAAGCCTATTTATATTTCTCCTTATAAGATAGCCCAGTAGAGTTGAAGGAATTAAAGGATTAAATGCAAGAATTATTGGATAAGTGATTTATCAAATAACTTAAATTGAAGAATCAGTTGTAGTAGTTAATGGATAAGATATTTATCAAACCCAGTAATCACCTTGGGGTGCGCATGTCTTATTTATAAAGAAAAAGGCTGGGTCTATGTGTATGTGTATTGATTATCAGTAGTTGAACAAGGCGACAGTTAAGAAAAGGTATCCTGTTCCTCGTGTTGATGATTTATTCGATAAGCTTTAGGGTGCTTCAGTGTTTTCAAAGATTGATTCGAGGTCTGGGTATCACCAGTTGAGGATTAGAGCTTTGGATATTTTAAAAATATCTTTTTAAACTCGGTACAGTTATTATGAGTTCCTTATCATGTCCTTTTGATTAACTAATGCCCCAACCGCTTCATGGTGTTAATGAATCTGGTTTGACTGTATCTCAATTTTTTGTCATTGTATTTATAGATAATATCTTGGCTTATTCTAAGAGTGAGGCTAACCATTAGGAGCATTTGTGGATTATGCTTTAGAGATTGAGGGATGAGAAGTTGTATGCTAAGTTCTCTAAGTGTAATTTTTGGTTAGTTTCTATTTCTTTCTTGGGTCATGTGGTAATCAAGGATGGTATTATGATTGATCCTGCCAAGATTGCAGTGGTTTGTGATTGGCTTAGGCCTATTCTCCTACTGAGATTCAGAGTTTTGTTGGTTTGGTAGGATACTATTGTTGATTCGCAAAGGACTTTTCATTTATTATAGTTCTTTTGACCAGGTTGACTTAGAATATGATTTCCTTTTAGTAGTTCTATGCTTGAGAATTGAGCTTTCAAAAGCTTAAGGATTTATTGACTTCAGCTTCTGTCTTCACTGTGCTTAAGGAAGGCATAGTTTTACCATCTTTTGTGATACTTTTGGTGTTGGATTAGGTTTTGTGTTAATGCAGGAGGGTAAGGTTATTGTGTATGCTACACTTTAGTTGAAGCCCCATGAGAAGAATTACCTTATCTATGACTTGGATTTGTATGTGGTTGTTTTTGCTTCGAAGTTATGGAGGCACTAATTTTATGGAGTCCGTTGTGAGATTTCCTCAAACTATCATAGTGTTCAGTATTTCTTCACCCAGGGAGATCTTAATATGAGGCAACACTATTATCTTAAGTTGCTTAAGGATAAAGACTTGACTATTATCTAATTTGGGCAAGGCTAATATGGTTGTGGATGCCTTGAGCCAAAAGTCGACTAACATGGGTAGCTTGGTGTATCTTTTGACTTAGGAGAGACGTTTGGCCTTAGAGGTACAGTCTCTATCTAGCTAGATGTTTAGGCTAATATTTCGACACATGGTGTGTTTTGTCATTTATAGAGGCCAGGTCTTTCTTAATGGAGCAGATTCGAGCTCATTAGTTTGATGATATAGGGTTGAGAGTGATTCGGGATAAAATATTGAGTAGAGAGGCCAAGGAAGTCTCACTTTATTTAGATGGTGCTTTGAGGATTGAAAACCAAGTTTGTGTTTTGGGAGTGGGTTATTAGATTAGATTGATTTTAGAGGAGGCTCATTGTTCTAGGTATTGCATCCATCCGAGAGTGATTAGATGTATCATGATTTGAGAGAATATTATCAGTGGGGTGGTATGAGGAAGGATATAGTATATTTTATAGATCGTTACCTATGTTGCCAATTTGTGAATACTGAGCATTTAAGACCTAACAGTTTGGTTTAGAGGTTGTCCATTTTTGAGTGGAAATAAGAACAGATCACTATGGACTTTATAATTAGGTTTTCTCATACTTCTCATGGTTTTGATAATGTTTCGGTCATTGTGGATTGATTGACCAAATCTTCTTATTTAATTCCAATTTAGGTTTTTTTTAGTGGTGAGAGGTTGGCCCGTATTTATATTCATGAGATAATTTGTCTTCATGGTGTTCTAGTGGCTATCATCTCAAATCGACATTCAGTGTTCACATCTTACTTTTGGAAGACCTTTCTAGATAATTTGGGTACTCGAGTCAATCTTAGCATAACTTTTTATCCCCTGATTGATGGTTAGTTGGAGCATACTATTTAGGTTTTAGAGAATATACTCCATGCTTGTGTGATGGACTTTGGTGGTCAGTGGGAGCAATATCTAGTTTTGGCGGAGGTTGCATATAATAACAACTACCATTCTAGTATTGAGATGGCTTTTTTGAGGGTTTGTATGGTAGGCGTTGTCTCTTTCCAGTCGATTGGTTTAAGGTTTCTAATGTTAGACCTCAAGGTATGGACTTGCTTCGTGAGTCTTTGGATAGAGTTCGGATCATTCAGGATAGACTTTGAGCGGCTCAGAGTAGGCAAAAGTGCTATGCAGATCATAGACTTTGTGCCTTGAGATTTAGTGTTGGTAATCAAGTCTTTCTTTATGTCGCCCATGAAGGGCCGTGATAAGGTTAGGGAAGAGGGACAAGCTTAGTCCTAGGTATATTAGACCTATAAGATTCTTTGGACTATTAGGAATGTGCCTTATGAGTTAGCATTACCCTCAAACTTATCAGTTTTTCCTCTAGTTTTTCATGTTTTCATGATTTGATGGTATATTCCAAATGAGTCTCATATCATTCATTAGGATTCAATTCAGTTAGATGAGAGGTTGTCTTTCATTGAGGAACCTATCTTAATCTTAGCTGGGCATGTGAGAAAGTTGCACTCTAGAGATATTCAAGTGGTTAAGGTCCAATGGAGATATCAATCTGTATATGAGTCTAATTTGGAGGTTAAGTCTGATATGTGTGGCAGTTATCCCCATTTTCCGCTGATTCAAGTATTTCTTTTGCCTTTAGTTCAAGGATAAACTAAATGCTTAGTGGTGGATAATGTAATGACCTAATTTTTGTAGATTTATGTGAACTATTCATTTATGTGTGATTTGATAATTATAACCCTCTCCATGTTGCATTGTTGTATTTTTGGGGTATAAGTATGATTGGCAGGATTCCCAATAATTTTTGGTGTAATTTCTATAAGATTGTGGTTTTTGGTGGTTAACAAGGCTTAGTAGTTGACTTTGATCAACATTTATTGAATTGTACATCGGATGGCAAAACAGACGGTGCCAACAAAATTGAAATGTTGATGCTTGGTTGGTAACATAGTTGGTGTGGTTTTATGGCATTTATATCTCATTTGACCCTCGATTTTAAAAATTATGAAATTAGGTTTTCGGGGTCAACTTTGTGAAACTAGTATGTTTTTGAAAATCTATATCTCTATTTTGTTTGGATCATCAAATTTAATGGGGTATCATAGTTTGTTTGCATTCTCGGGATCCCAAATGAATCCCGAAGAGTCCGCGGAGACTTTGAATTATCTAAGTTTCCAAATATGGTGCAGTCGCTAAAGAGCTATTTTAGCTGTTTTAGTGGTAGACGCTAAAGCACAGCTTGGCCGCTTTAGCGTCCGACTCTAGTTGGACAAGGGCATTTTAGCCATGCCCTTTCCACTTTAGCGGTAGGCGCTAAATTTGCCCTTGTCTACTTAAGCGAACTAGCACGCATTGGCGAGTACCGCTAAAGAGGTCAATCCTTTTCTCGATTTCTTTCACTATTTTTGAGGGTTGGAGTTTGGGTTTTTGAGTTTTTGGGTGATTTCTTCCACTTTTAATCTTGGGTAAGCTCCAACCTCCATTTTCAATTACTTTTCTTCGATTCTTATCATTTAAATCCTTTTAAAATTTAATTTCAAAGGTGGAATTTAGGGATTTTGACCCAGAAGCCATAAATTAGTGATTTTACAATTTAAAACCCAATTTCAACCTTTCTTCACTTGTGTTTTCTTCTATATCTTGCTTTAATCTTGGGTAACAATATTTTTTACTAAAATTCTGATTTTACTCTTCTTTTCGAAGACCCATTTCGGGGGTTTATTTTGACCTTGACTCAAAAGTGGGTGATATGGGTATTGTTAGCTTTAATTTAACACATAGATTCCATATTTATATGTTTTAGTTAGTTCTTGGTCTATTCCCAAGGAGGAAGATCCCTGGTGGAGGCTTTGTGGATTGGTTTTTGCCATTCAAGATAGGTAATGTCTTAGCTTTCTTTAAACTTGGCTGGGTAGTTAATAATGGTATAAAATCGTATTAAGGGTGTGGGAACCAATTAGGGAAATGGACATATTATTGTGTTGTGCCCGTGTAGAGGCCTATGTTGTTGTTATTTTATGGTTTTGAGACATTATTTTCTATGTGGGACCATGTGGCATCTTATATGTTGTTGTTAGCCTTTATGTGTATATATTTGGAGGTATCTTTCTGTTGAAAGGCCTAAATTGTAATTTATGTGGTATCAATAGCTTGTTTTTGTAAATATATCTCTATTGTCATATGGAATACATAAAATTCATGAATAGTTGGCATATTGAGATAATCTTGGCTCACATGATTGGATATTGGTTATTTTTAGCATTTCTCAATCTTGTTAGTTGTGAGAATTACATCCTCATATTATATGCTCTTGTGCAACATTGGTACATTTGTGGAAATATTGAAAACACTGGTTTGTGACATCTTTATATACCCTCTACCGAGGGATGTACTGGAGAAAAGTAGTGGATATTGGTATTGATTATTGGATCGTATATAGATTGAGAAACCCCTGTAGGTCCACCACAAGAGCACAACTCGGTTGGTGTATACGGAGATTGTGTGAAAATGTCGAGCATCACATCATTATCATCATCTTCATTGCATTTAACATATGGCAAATTCATCAAAGCCACCCTAAATTATACTCAAAAAATTATTTACAGACCTATTCATATTAAAAGTGAATTTAATAGCCCTCTCAAATGCTCAAAACTAGTCTCAGATTTACACGTACTAGCTTATTAAGTCCAAGTCACAAGTGTAATTTGTGTATTTTTTTCACTTTTTTTCAACCATTTTTGCCTTTATCTTCTTCCCCCTTTTCACCTTTTTTTCATCTAAACCAAACATTCATGGTCGTTCTAAAAACGAACGACCATAATGCCAGCTTTTTCTTCCATTGTTAATATAAAATCAATATAACCAAGCATTAACTACATCCAATTCAATCTTCTTTGCTATACAACACCAAAATTTACACTACCATTACCACCTAATTGTTCCACCCATAATCAAATATCACACATCATCACTATCACCAAAAATCAATATGACTCACCATTAATTTCACCACCTGACACCAAAATAGATTTTGAGCAATTTTAATATACTATTATTGATTTTGAACGAAATTGAAAGAGGATGTATTAAAAGATTTAATTTTGAGAAAAATTCATAAACTTTTATAGAGAAAGAACATGTATACAAAAATAAATTGAAAGCTTGATGCTCAATTTTATGAGTTTGATGGTGGGAGCAATAAAATCTGATCAAAATTTGATCAATTTCAAATGTCTCATCAGAAAATATTTTGATCGGAGGTGATTCTTCTCCTCAATTTTTTTCGTCTCTGAAAACTACCATGAAAAACTCATTCTCATTAAACATTGCAAGGGATGAGTGGTTGTGATTAAAGAAATGAAGAAGTAAGAAAGATAGAGAGAAACTGGAAAAAAAAATTAAAGATGGGGTGAAAAAAAGAAAATGTGCATGGGGTTGGGGTGGGATGGGGGGTTTTAAAGAGTATTTTTGGCTTTTTTTTTCAGACTCATTTTTTTTGAATTTAATATTATTTCCATGTCAGATTTAGTGTGGAACTATATTTACTTTTATTAAGAATAAGCGTGTAATAGGTCATCATGTTATTCTAGGTGTGTTAGTAACTTTTCTGGTATAGTTTAGGATGGTTTTGATGACTTCTACCTTTCATATATATATATATGTATGTATTTATATATATATATATATATATATATATATATAGATTATGCTCATTCTGTGTTGTATTATTTCCTGTGATGTGATATCTGTCTATTTGTACTTCCTTCTTATAACTGTATTTTGTATATGTGTATATTTATGCTTCTTTCTCATATTTCTGTATGGTATATGTGTATATTATAGGACTGTTTGTAGAGATGTTGTGGGCTACCGTTTGGTACATTTTATTATTGCAAATGACATACCCATTGTGAGTATTTTATATGCTTTATTTTCTACTTTTCTCAGTCAGTCTGTGATACCTAGTAAGTACAAGCGGACCGTACTCACCCCTACTGTGCCCTTTCAGTGCAGATCTAGGTATGAGTGTTGTGCAAGATAGCAGATTCAGGCGATATTTGAAGTACATTTGAGATAGCAGTTGATCTATTCTTTCGGAGTTGATCCACTACCTCTTCTTATCCAGATCATGTTTTATTTGTATTCGGAGACAGATTTTGATCCTTTTGGACTATTATTGTACCTTTGACTTTGGAGATGTATTCAGTAATTCTTACAGTATGACACTGGGTTTTGGGATATTGTATGGTACCTTTGGTTATGTATTTCCCTTTTTACCTTATATTTGTGGTTCAACTTCATTCTAGGAGTCTTGCCTTGGATTTTGGTATCGATTTTTTTTTTTCATACTAGTTTGAGTGATTGGCTAACTTGTCAAGGATTGTGTGGAAAGGGCCATCATGACCCTTGGTTTTTAGGTCGTAACACTAGGACACTCCTAGAATAATGGCTAACTACCCCACAATCATAGCATACTCCAGGCACTCCGCTCTAGCCAAATGATTCAACTGACCCAAAATAGCCACCTCAGCTAGAAAACCCAGAATGTGCACTTTTCAAAGATTGACTGTTGCTCAGCCTACTGTAATCACTATAACCGGACTGCCCTCCATCCTTAATCTAAAGTGCAGCATGAACGAGCCTACTAGGATAACCCTAATGTTGGTAAAATAAATAAGGAGGGTAGCTACGTTGAGAACCTATACCTCTGAATTGTTAGTGAAATGGCCTCTTATCGCTGCCCCTTGGTCATCGCGATGCATCTCCTTCATAGTCTGGTCATAATAAAAATCTCAGTAAAATAACTATCAGCTGCAACAAAACTCTGAGTAGCCATAAAAGAGGAAGTACCAACCCTCTAAGAAGAACTAAACTTGCTCATACTCAATCGATAAGATAGTAGTAGTATGTCATACCTACTTGTTGAACCATCCTCATACTTTAGAATGGTCATATAACCCTGTTCCAATTTTGAGAACTGATCTCTCGAGCATTCTTAATAGCTGGGAGACATATACTTCTCTGAGAAAACCTTGGAGAACTAGGTACATGTCAAAGAGGAAGACCCAGCTGGCTTGGAATCAAGATACTCTCTCCACCAATGTTTAGCTGCTAGGTCCAACTGAAAATTAGTATAGTTAACCCCATGAGTTTCAACTAGGCCCAAATTACAGAGCCTATCCTCACAAGATATTAAGAACTCAAATGAATCGTTACCCGAAGACCCTATAAATTTAGCTGGAGGCAATATAAAAAATATGCCCAACATTATCTGCTCCTCAACAGACATAGCTGACTGGTCGGCTACTGGTTGAGAGACTACTGGCGCAGGAGGGACCTCAACTCTGGGAGCCATAAATATAAGATTTTTCCCAATATACGTACTACTCAGATCTGTAGATTAAACACCATAAAATAGTGCACCACCAACCAAACCCAACAATTAAAACCAGGCATCTCTGAGTAATGAAGAAGAAATAAAACCCAGTAGAATCAGGGATGCCCCCTGGCCCACCAATAGATGGGTGGAAAAAATAATTAGATAAAAATATAGTAAGATTAGGTGAAGGCTCCCTATACTGACCCCTAGCTGGGGCTACAACTGTTGTTTGATCTCAGACCTTAGGTCAACCTCGACCTCTAATAGGAGCCCTATCCACAGACTTGAGGTCCTCATCTTCAGCCGTCGTAGCTCACTACCTGACCATCTATAAAATAGTGAAGCAATATGAATTTTAGAAACCAACCATAATCGATGCACAAAATGAATAAAGGGATTGAAGTTCTCCTAAGAATATCCTATAGCCTCCTAAAGATAAGAAATAAATTTTATTTTTTTGATAGCAGGACTCTATTAGGAACCTGCTCTTACACCAACAATACCAGTGAACCTAGCTCTAATATCAATTTCTCACAACCCAATTTCTTAGACCATGATGGAACCTACTCCAACCCACTAATAGCTAAGCCAAACTACATTGGAAAACATTATTAATGGGATTATTTTTGGAAGGTATAAGAAGTACCAAAAATAAATCACACACTTAATTGTGCACAAATATGAGAAAGAATACTAAATGGAAGTAAGGATTGGAGAAATGTACAAAAGAGTATCACATGACCTAGTAAGGTTGGTACAAGAGCCAAAAAATACAAAGGATGAGTGTTAAATAATGTCAGTAAACAGGTAGTCTCGAAAGTAAAGACTGTCCAAAATTGTAGAAGAAGAGAAGATCAGCCCCGCCTCTGAAAGATCACCCTATGTCCAAGTGCTAAAAGAAAGGTAGATGTAACGCCAATATATGTGACTAGTACTCAATTCTGTATTAGAAAAAAATACAGAAGTGTAGTATGAGTACAAAAATAATGGGTACTTAATAGGTATCATCAGCCGACTGATCTAAATTATAATAAAACCATAATAAGATGTGAGAATATAAACTAAAGTCAGGGATAATGGGTCAAACCTAAAATAATACTCCGACTGATAGATAATAACCAAAGAAATAAATAAAGCCAAGAAATACAATTTAACCATAGCCTAAATCAACCCCTATAAGCCTAGAAAGGCCAACCATGAGAAAGATAATCCAACCGAGATGCCATGTGCCTGATGGTTACAATTAAGAGAGAACCACAAGCAATAATAATAATTTTAAAGTTATCTGCAATTGGAAACTAGATCTACAAACCTAATTTTATATCGAGACCACCCAACTTAAACTAGATCCTTAACATCATAACTGGACCACAAAGCCAGACAAGAATCGAACTCTAATATTATATAATTTGAATTGGGAATTTAGCATCATGAGTGAATTAATAAGTGATGGACAAATTAGTCTTTAAATTAAGTACTAGATAACAGGTCTAGTTAAGAGCTAAAAAGATGTATAAACCTTACAAATGCTCAAGAATGTATGTTCGGTAATGAAAGAAGCCTCCTAGGTTTACAAGAAACTAATTAGGATATTTAACCTAAAATAGGGTCTGCTACTAACCTTGAAAGTCCATACTAAGGAAATTTCTATCCAAAATTAGACTAAGGCTTTGAAGATCCACTAAAAGGTGTTAAATAATTCTAAATTAAAAAGAAGTATTGGGTTATTTCCAATGAAAAAAGTGTAACTACCTGAGACTACCCCCTAGTCGTTACACGGTGGTTATGGTCCTGAGGGACCACAAGCTAAAGCATGAGCTTGTACCTATTGTGAGCAATGAATAATATAATCATGAATGCGAAAGAATAACTGAAATGCCATAAGGTTTTTATAATGAAATGACTACTGAATTATGAATCTGGCCAAATAATGAAATCTGAATAATCTGAATAACTAACTGTAGTGACTGAAAAGCCTCTAAAGTGAATACTATGAGTTGATGGGCTCTACTAACTACTAAGATAAAGATATGAAGTAATATAATCTATCCTTGGATGATAAGGACTCACCACTGCTACTACTTTACTGCTGATGATCTAAGTGATTAAGTACGATCCGAGAACAGAGCGTCAGCACCTATGATATGTTACATCAAGTACTAAGGATCTATGACTAAGTATATAACATGAACTGAGCAAAATCTATAAACTGAAATACTAAAATAACTTAAATATGTATGCTTTGGTAAAACAATACTAAGACTGAATAACTGAGCTGGGACTTTAACTGAGATTATATCTGAGTCTGTGGGAGGTATCATCTAATCAATATTTCCCAAATTGAGCTAATCGGGGTCCAACTTGTAACCCCAGTTGGAATGGTGTTAATATCATACTACGGGTACTAACAATGGCTGTGTGGATCCACTAAACTAATACAATGTCTAAAGGACTAAGAGTGTCAAGCCTGAATTGACGGGTGACCCCTGTGAGATAGTCAAGCCTAATATGAAGGGTGACTAGTCATATTCTACGCTAGCTATGTTGTTCTGGAGTATAGGGACTACTAATAATGACTTTTCCTATCTGACGGGAAAGCCACCATCCCTGCACTCTCTCGGTGCTAAATCCTACTCCTAACTAAAAGACACTGAGATACTAGATTGTTCTGAGTTTAATGACTGATATCTGACTATTCTGATAATGTTCATAATAAAATCTGAAGAATATTCTATAATGTACTAAGACTAAACTAAATAAACAGCTATGGTTTTTGGGTATTCAATGCCCCCAGGACTTAAAATAATAATACTAAAAAGACACTAAAGCTTGAAGACCAAAACATGAAGCCTCTTATTAAATAAATCACTTTTGTAGGTATTTTATCAAACACTTGTAGTTCATGGTTCAAAGTGATCATAGGAATGTCCTAAAAATATAGAAATAGCATGAATCTAACATAATAGATCTAAATCATGGTTTTGTTCAATAAATGATGATATTAAAACATGGGGAATTGAATAATAACAATAATTTCATGGTAACATGGTATAAAATCTATAGTACATGGAGATTCATGGATGAAATCATAATTTAAATCAAATAAACTTGAAAAGATGATCGTTTTATAATTAAAATAGATACTTGGACTCCATGGATGAAAGGAATCCATAGATGAACATCTAACATACCTGGGATGATGAATTTGGAAGGATTGATGGAGAGTTCTTGAGATTTGACCTTGATTCTTGAAGATTAGGGTTTTGCTACTTGAGAGAATGTTTTTGATTTTGGGGAAAAACTGATTTGAATAATGCCCAATTAGGTTATTAGGGACTTGATTTCATGTTTGGGGATGACTGGGACAAGGGAAAAGTATTTAAAAACCCTCAGAATTAAAACTCGAAACTAACTAAAAATCCCAATTTTCTGGGCTAATGCGATGCGACGCTATTGTGCCTTGTCACTGTAATCGGACAACTGGGAAACTGGTCTGTGGCGCGATATGGGAAAATCGCAGCCCTTCACTGATTGGGACCTGGAAGTTCACCGCGATGCGGTGGTATCACACTTCGACACTGGAAATGGACAATTGACATGTTGACCTATGGCGCAATATGCTAGGATCGCAGACCGTCACTGGAATTTTCCAAATGGGAGATTGGCATGCTCTGCAATGCGCTAAAGGTTAAAATGATGGTGTTTAACGACTGAAACTTAAAATTGCCATAACTTCTTACTTGGTTATAGTATTTGATAAAATTTTATATCTTTGGAAAGATAATTAAATTTTCTACGCAATGGCAGGCTCTAAATTGAAAAATAATGAGTGTTTCAAAAATTTTATATATGAATACTCATGTATTGGGACGTAGATTATACTAGGGAAATACGGGGTGTTACAATATCTTTCCCTTGGGATCATTCATCCTCGAATAAAATTGGTTAAGATGAGGAAACTGATGGACTGAGCTTACACACTGAGTTTGTATGTCTGAGGCATGGAATGCATGACTGAACTTATTCATGAATGCACGACTGATATGTGGCTGAAACTGAGACTAAAACAGAATAAATCTTAAGAATATTGGTACCTTATAATGAATCTGGATTTTTAGAGAAAAGATGAGGGTACTTGGTCCGCATATCTGCTTCTGCTTCCCAAGTGGCCCCCTCAACAGACTAATTCTGCCAAAGAACTGTAACTAGTGGAACTTCTTTGTTCCTTGGTCAACAAACTTGATGATCAAGAATTTGGACTGGAACTTCCTCAAAGGAAAGACTGTTATGAATATCTACACTTTTTAAGGGTAGAACTATAGCTGGATCACCAATACACTTTTTTAATAATGAGACATGGAATACTGGGTGTACTGACGCTAAATCTGAAGGCAACTCAAGATCGTAAGCTACCTTTCCAAAATGACTAAGGATTCTAATAATAATAATTTCCCACAACTAAATCAAAGGATTAAAAATTAAAATTAAAATTAAAATTAAGAGACCAAATCCTACAGAGAAAAAGTGACCAAGTACGTAAAGTTCAAGGTCAGCCCCCCCCCCCCCCCCCCCACAAAAGAGAATTAAAAACCTCTTTTTATAAGTTCCCTATGTAATAAGACCTAAAAACTATGCCTTTAATAGAAAGAGCTATAATGGAAGCAAATCTCAAGTTTCATTTTTTTTTCTCGGAATAGACGATGCTATTTTTGATGGCTTGTCAGACACCTGATGGCTTTTGCGGAATGTTGTCAAATCTTCCAGTATAATAGCATCTTCTGCTTCTCCTGACGGCAATATTTGATGGCGTGTCAAATATGTGATGGCATGTGAGCAATGTTGTCACATCCTCACTGGAAATCATCATGTTCGAGTTGATGGCGATTTTGATGCCTTGTCAAAGTTGTGACGGTGCTTCAGAAATGTCGTCAGACTTTACTTCAATTCTTCAGCTTTTGTCTAAGCTTGATGGCAATTATGGCAGCCTTTTACATGTCTGACAGTGCTTCAAAGATGTCGTCAGCTACACTTATCTTATTTGTACCAGATTTCAACTGATTTTGTTCTTTTTTCCTTTAGTTTCCTCCTCGATCACTTACATCTGCATTAAAATAATAAAAACAATCAAAAATAACAAAAGTTGCTTAAGACTTCACAATTATTTAGAGTTAAAAGCCTCAAATGTGTTAGCATCTTCTCACACATCAACACCCTTAACTTAAAACAATTGCTTATCCTCAAGCAACCAAAACACAACACTACGATGCTTAACCAAGAAATACATAAAATACCCATGGCAGTTGATTTTTAATTTTAGCTCAAACACATGGCACTCTCCAAGTTCAATTACTTATGAACCCAACTATGTTTATAAATGAAGATCCATAATGTGACACAAAGGAATAAAGATTTGGCATCAAGTTAGAAACAACAACCATGCATATATAGAAGTTACACTACCAACCAAGTAGGCAGCTAGTGATAGAACCTGTGTGCCCTTACAACAAAGAGGTCCCTCCTAACTCATGTATGAAATTAAGCATGTCAATACAGGGACGGTCAAGAGACACTCACTCTCAGAAAGAAATTCCAATTAATGTATGTCAAATACCATATGCTTGCCCTTATTTTCATTACCAAGGCTTTTAGATAGTTGAGTTAGGATAACTATAGGTCTTTTTCTTCGTCTTATAATGTAGGCTTGGGGTTGGAATGGTGTTCACAGATATTTAAAGTGACTAACCCTCCTTGATACTACACTACTCTTTTGGGGTCCCACCTCTTAGCCTTTTTCCATTTTTCATTCATTCTTGATCACACATATTCCTGATGAGTGCATTTATTTAACACTTCGTTCTTTCTTTTCATAGTTTTTTTCTTTTTTTATTCTTTTTCTACTGTGTCCATGTTTTTAAATTCTTTTCTTTTTATTCAATCCTTTTTCATACTCATTGTACATCAGTCACCTCTATGATAGCCACCCTCAACTTAGGTTATTTGCCTAAGTCAAGGAGCATGATATCCAAGAAGGACCAGGGCCAAAACAGGTTCATTGTGACATAAATGAGAAGGTGATAGGCTTCGTAAAAGAAATAAATTTTTAGCCTTAAAGTAGGGATCAAGAGAGATATCATGAACACAGGGTAGGTAATTTAGGCTAAAAGTGGAGTAATTTCAACAACGGCCTATGATCCTTTCCTAACCCCTATCTTTCAACCCAGGCAAGACTAACCGGGTTAGTTCTAGATTCAACACACAAAGGGAACTGAGCTAGACCTCACACACATATGGCATAAAGGTACATCATAAGCTACTACCTATCCGTTTCATGTAATTGTTAGCAATGATTATCATGTCCTTATAACTTATGCCATAAAAAGATTCATAGTAGTTATATACAGATACACATCACACAGTTAACACAAACAATTGGATAGGTAGTTATCATTCCAAGAAAATTCAACAAAAATATGTCAACTACTGTAGATACTTATTTTTTCCCAGTTAAACACAACACATCACAATGAAAAAATAATATGCCTAAACACGATGGTTCTACTAGGAACAAGACTCTGGAGAAAAGAGGCACAACAACAAAAATCCATGGAGGACATCAACACCCACAAGTAGCCCCACCCTTAACTTAAAATCATGCAATGTCTCCAATGCATCAAACTAAAACAAGAGAGTTAGAAACATACTTGTAGAACCATGGATGCGAAGATCTAATGTCAATCACATAAGTTGAATACAAACAATAAAATACCTTGGGTTGCCTCCCAAGCAGCGCCTGGTTTAATGTCGCGGTACGACTCAGTTATCTTGACTACTCAAACTTCTTCAAGATACCTTGTTGATAATTATTTATGTCTCCACTTGGAGGATTTAAATGCCAGCCTAACTTTTGATCAATACGTCTTTGGTGTGTGTTGGGCTAATGTGAGGGTATAATAAGGAATATTCTATCACGCCACTTCGAGGACTTGAACTGCTTGCCTAATTTTGTATCAAACTTCCGTATGGGCTCATTTGGAAATGGTGAGAATCTTAAATAGCCACTAAATGGACATTGATCTTTAAGCTCCTTGGCCTTTAATAATGGGGTTGTAGTATACCCTTTTGGAAGGACAAACTCCAAAATACAAAAATCTTCCTCCTTATTTTCAAAATTCATTATTTGCTTGGGTGATTCGACTTTCATCATATCCACTAAGCATAATGTTGAAAAGTGATTCGAATGAGGACTAAACCTCAATTTTGGAATAACTTCCCTATTAGTATTTTTACCCCAAAATGGACTAGAGACTTCATGAGGTTTGTGTTTGATTTTTTCTTTTGAATCTAATACCATTTCCTCATCCTTGGCGTCTTCATTCATGAATGGTTTGGTTGGTTGGGAAATCACCGAGGGTAGCTCAACATCAAGCTCATCATCAATATCGGATTCTTGCTCTTCATCCTCACACTCCTCCATTATTTTAAATAATTCCACAGATAAGATATCATCTAAACATAATGTAGAAAAGTGTTTTGGATGATTGACCTCGATATCCATCTCTTCTATCCTTTCTCTTCCCTCGTTAATGCCTTAATGTCTTGATGTATGTAACATATGGTATCATTCATTGTGTCTATACGATCTAATATTAGTTGAAGCATAGCTTCAATGTCACTCTTTCCAATGCTTTATTCTTTCTTTTCTTGACCGTAAGACCTGTTATACTCATAAGAGGAGCTAGAACTTGGGTTAGCGCAGTAGGGGAAGGGGGAATTTAGGAAATCACTCTAATGTGCATCTTGACCACTATATAAAGAACAATTATACTCTCGGTAGGATGGAGATGGTGCACACATCTCTCTCCGGGGAGCATATCTACAATCTTAACAAAAGTAGGGTCTATCACAATATGGACATGGATCATCCAGATAAGATTTCCAACCATCAAACTCACATTCATTCCATGATGCCATAGTAAGAAATAAATTAAAATAAAGAAAATCTACCTAACACAAGAAACAAAGGAAATCACAAACAAATATTTACAAGTTTGAATTCAAGCAAGTAAGCTAAAATTCCAAACTAACTTAATACGACAAATTATTCCCTGAAAACTGTGCCATTTTTGATAACGCTTAACTTACACCTCAAATTAGTGTAAGGCGGTTGTCAATATATTTACCCAACTTTGGAGTCGGGTTTGAATCCACAGGTAACAATGTGAGTGGCGATTAAGCTAATTTGAAACCATAGCTCCAAGTTTAATTCAAACAAATGGTACGAAAATATAAAAGTAAGATGGGGATTTTTATGAGTCAAACAAAAGTTAACATCTTAAATTTCTTCAGAACTAAAAAATAAGATTTCAATTGTTCGAATCAATGATAGAGAGAAACTACGGTCGTGATCACTATGACTATTAATCTCCATTGAATAATAACTATTTAAGATTATCGTGGTAGGTGGGAACAATAGAATATCCCTACCTATAATACTATCTGAATTATCTCTTGACCTCTCCAGATAATTTATTATCTAATTCTCTTGAACGTAGATAACTTATCTATTTCCAACCGGATGATATCTCAAGTAGATTAATCTAGTTACGACATCAATCATTAAATAGAAGGTTGGTAGCTTCCGAGTCCCTATTGATAATTCACTTCCTCTAGCTTATTTCTCTGTTCAAGCAAATAAACCTAAGGCGTAACCTATTGTTTACAACCAACATATTTAAGTTAAAGTAACGCAATTTCAAGATGTTTCCAGAATCACTCAAACCCTAAACCAACTATTAAATCAATGAAATAATAATCATAGATCCCATAACCTTAGTTCTGGGTTTTAGTTTCTCATAAGATAGCAAGAGATAACCACGATTGAATTCATTATTTAAAGCAATTAAACTTACAAAAGATAAAATTCAAAGTTGATTCTTCTCCAAGTACAATATGAATTTCCCACAACTAAATAAAAGGATTAAGAATTGAAATTAAAATTAAGAAACCAAAAACTACAGAGAAAAAGTGACCAAGTACATGAAGTTCAAGGTCATCCCCCCTACAAAAGAGAATTAAAAACCCTTTTTAATAAGTTCCCTATGTAAGAAGACCTAAAAACTATGCCTTAAATAGAAAGAGCTATATATGGAAGCAAATCTCAAGTTTCAGTTTTTTTTCTCGGAATAGACGACACTATTTTTAATGGCTTTTCAGATCTTTTGCGGAATGACATCAAAGCTTCTAGTATAATAGCATCTTCTGCTTCTCCTGACGGTAAAATTTGACGGCGTGTTAAATATGTGACGGCATGTGAGAAATGTGTCATATCCTCATTGGAAATCATCATGTTTCAGCTTTGAGTTGACAGAGATTTTGACGCCTTGTCAAAGTTGTGATGGTGCTTCAGAAATGTCGTCACACTTTACTTCAATTCTTTAACTTTTGTCTAAGCTTCACGGCAATTATGACAGCCTTCACATGTCTGATGGCACTTCAAAGATGTCGTCAACTACACTTCATCTTATTTACACCATATTTCAAATGATTTTGTTCTTCTTTCCTTTAGTTTCTTCCTCGATCACTTACATCTGCATTAAAATAATAAAAACAATCAAAAATAATAAAAGTTGCTTAAGACTTCATAATTATTTAGAGTTAAAAGCCTCAAATATGTTAGCATCTGCTCACACATCACGTATCCGAAACTTCTTTAAACTATAAGCCACCGTATGTTAATATTTTTCCCAATATAGATGAAGTTCAGTGATCACTTAAGTTAAGAATCTATATAGATGGCAAGGATAGAACTGCTCTCGTTAATTTAGGTAAGACGTTGGACTCCATGGTAGGTCACATAGTTTATGTCGCTTAGAAGAATCTCCTATAAGAAAGACTAAAAGTAAAGATTTTAGAAACTAAGTGTTATGGCTCAGAAAGTTTATTATTATGCATTATTATTCATGTTTGTGATCTTACGGTCCTTTGTTTTTATTTCAAGGTCAATCATTTAAATTTATCATTCCTTATTTGAAAGTATATATGTATATTCAGTCATTACATACTTATGTGTTCACTCACACATACTCAATACATTCCAGAGGTACTGACCCACATATATGTCTATGTGCTATATTGTCTTATAATGTAGGTTTGGAAGCTCGTTTCTAGTAGCACGATTGACTGCATACATCATCACCTATATCCTAAATTTTGGTGAGTGTTTATAGCCCGAGGACCCAATTGATCAAACTTCTGCTCGTTGATGATAGTGTTAGTTATTTGGTTTTTGTTTATGTTTCAGTCATATGGAGTCTATTCTAGTGGCTCTCTAGACATTAGTAGAGGCATGTCAGACTTCTTGAATTTCCAGTTTAAAGAATTTGCTTACAGATTTCTAAGTTATAGACTTTTATTAAGATATGAAATCATTTACCTGTAAGTTCCTATATATGTGAGTTCACTTCTCATGTGAGTTTTAATTTAAATAGATATCATGGGTTAACTTTGGTCTATTCATAATCTTAAGCATTATGTGATGTTGGGGCGGTACTTCCGGGGCACTACAAACTTAGTATCAGAACCTAAGGTTTAAAGAGTCCTAGGGGGCCGGACAAGCCGTATTATGTAGAGTCTTGATAATGGATGTGAAGTGCTCCTTATTTATGATCAGGAAGCTACAAAAAAAGTTAGGAATCATCATTTCTTTCATGGTCTATCGTTCTTACAATTGTCTCTATTTGCCTTAACTCGTGCTTTTATATGACAGAATATGCCTCCGAGCTGAGCTGATGCACGTAGAAATAATGATAAACCACCCCTGCACGCCGACCCTCTGAATAAGATTGTATCTCATGTTGAATTTTAAGCTTCCATTTAAGCATTAGCCCAAGTTATGAGTATGAATATTTAGGGAAACCAGCAAATAATAGTCCCACTTCAGCAAAATGCTAACCTAGCTGCATCCCAAATTCGGGACTTTATGAGGATGAATCCACCTGAGTTCCATGGGTCAAAGGTTAATGGGGATCCCTAACTCTTCATTGATGAGGTGAGAAAGATTATTGAAATTATGCATATGACTGAAGAGAAAAGTGTAGAGTTGGCATCCTATAGGCTGAAGGATATTTTTATGATTGGGTTGTTATGTGAAAGGAAGGTAGGGTTGAGAACACAACTCCTATAAGTTGGTAGGTATTTTAAAATATATTTTGAATAGGTTCTTTTTGCGTGACATAAGGGAGAATATGGTAGAGGAGTTCAAGAACCTAAGGTAGGGATTTATGATAGTGAAGGATACTGCCTTAGTTCACTCAGTTGTCTAAGTATGCTCCCGAGTTGCTATTTGACTCTAGAGCTCATATGAGTAAGTTTTTTATTGAGGTGTCTAATTTGGTGGTCAAGGAGTTTAGGAGTGCCATTCTGATTGGGGATATGGATATTGCTCGGTTAATGACTCATGCTCAACTGATTGAGGCAGAAAAGTTAAAGGAAAGAGATAAGAGAAAAAAGAGGGATAGAACTGAAAAAATTAAGTATAGTTAACCAAGGTCTGGAGGGGGAAACCATTCGTAGTTTCAGGATCATTTATCAGTGCCTGCGTTATCTTTAGCCAGTGACCCTCACCCAAAACCAGTTAGGATTAGTGTGGTAGGACTTTAAATTCCAAGTCTCAGAATAGTGTAGTCGGAAGGTCTAGTTAGCCGATATGTGCAAAATTTGGCAGGACCCATCTTGGTGAGTGTTTGATGGGAAAAAGGGTTGCTATGGTTGTGGCAATCTAGACCAAAAAATTAAGGAGTACTCATATAATAAGAAAGGAAGTAGGAATAGTCATCCTCAGACTCAGTTCACTAATTCACAATCTCAGCCAGGTTGCCCAGACCCTCCATAGGGCGCATTATCCAGTACCAGGGGAGGTTAGTGCTAGAATCAATTCCATGCTTTACCATCCCATCAGGAGTAGAATAGTTTACAAGATGTTGTCACTGGTATGCTTCATGCCTTTCACCTTGATGAATATATGTTGTTAGACCCGGGATCAAATATCTCTTATGTAACTCTACTAGTTGCTATTTATTTTGGGGTAGGTACTGAAAATCTCTCTATGCCCTTCTCAATCTCTACCCTAGTAGGTGACTTAGTTGTTACTAGACGAATCTATAGGAAGTATCTAATCACCATCCTCCATAAAGTCACACTAGCGAACCCAATAGAGTTAGAGATGGTAGACTTCAATGTTATTCTGGGCATGGATTGGCTCCATGCATGTTACACATCAATAGATTGTCGCACCCATGTGGTGAAGTTTCAGTTTCCTGATGAGGTAGTTTTTGAGTGGAAGGGTAGTTTGGTGTCTCCGAAAGTTTATTTCACCTCTTATCTTAAGGCCAGAAAGTTAATATCAAAGGGGTGTATCTACTATTTAGTAAGAGTCAAAGATTCTAAGTCTGAAGTACCGATAGTTCAATCAATCTGGGTAGTAAATAATTTTTTGGAGGTTTTCCCCAAAGATTTTTTAGGGTACCTCAAAATAGAGAAATGGAATTTGGTATTGATCTTCTTTTGGATACTCAGCCTATTTCTAACCATCTATATTGTGTGGCTTCGGCCAAACATAAAGAGTTAAAAGATCATCTTAAGGACCTACAAGATAAGGGTTTCATCAGGCCCAGTATCTCTCCATAGGGTGCTCCAGTCCAATTCATGCGGAAGAAAGATGGTACTCTCAAAATGTATATGTACTGCAGACAGCTAAATAATGTTACCATTAAGAACAAGTATCCCATTCCTATAATCAATAATTTATTCGATTAGCTTCAACGTGCCCGGTGGTTTTCCAAGATTGACCTTAAGTCGGGATATCATCATTTGAAAGTTAGGGAGCAACACATTCTAAAAATGTCTTTTTAAACAAGCTACAACCATTTTGAGTTTGTGGTTATCTCACTTGGACTAACAAATTCCCCTGCAGGCTTTATGGATTTGATGAACAGGGTCTTCAAATAGTACCTGGATATGTTTGTCATTGTCTTTATTAATGACATACTAGTGTATTACAGAAGTGAGTAGGAATATGCCAACCATTTCAGAATGGTGCTTTAGACCCTCAAGGACCATCAACTATAGGTGAAGTTTGGTAAATAGGAATTTTGGTTGGAATCTGTTACCTTCTTGGGACATGTTATTTCAGGGGATGGTATTCATGTATATCCTCAGAAGACTAATGCAATGAAGCACTGGCCTAGAACTATCACTCCATCTGATATTAGGAGCTTTTTGGTTTGGCTGGATATTATAGAAGATTCATTGAAGGGTTATCATCTATATCCCAACCATGGAGACTTAAAATATAGTGAAGTTAATATAGTTAAATAAGTATGCAAAGATTTTCCAAGAGTTGAAGGATAGATTGACGTCGACACCAGTGTTAGCACTACTAGAAGGGTTAGACGAATTTATGGAATATTATGATGCATCTAGAGTTGGGTTAGGATGTGTGTTGATGCAAAAGGGAGAGTAATAGCGTATTTCTTTAGGCAACTTAAGGATCACAAAAATAATTTCCGAACTTATGACTTCGAGTTAGCTGTTATGGTTTTTACCTTGAAAATTTAGAGGCACTACTTTATGGTGTGCACGTTGACGTTTTCACTAACCATAAGAGTCTTCCATTTGTATTTTCTCAAAGGGAGTTAAATGTTCATTAGAGAAGGTGGTTGGAGTTGTTGAAAGATTTTGACATGAATGTGATTGTAGTGGTAGATGCACTAAGTAGGTTGTCTATGGGTAGTGTGTTCCATGTAAGAGAGAAAGGACGAGAGTTAGCTAAAGAAGTACATAGGTTGGCTCATTTGGGAGTATGTTCTTGACATTGATGATTGTGGAGTTGTAGTTTAAAATGGTTTGGAATCATTTTTGGTAGTCGAAGTGAAGAAGAAACAACAAAATGATCCCATACTCAACCAAGTATTAGAAGCATTCCAGCAGTAAAAGGTTGAGGTTTTCTCCCAAAGATGAGATGATGTACTTTTCTATCAAGGTATACTTTGTGTTCTGAATATGGATGGTTTGAGGGAAAGGATACTAACCGAGGCTCATGGTTTGAGGTATTCAATTACCTGGGTGTTACTAAGATATATCATGACTTATGAGAGATTTATTGGTGGAATGGTATTAAGAGGGACATAGTTGAGTGTATATCCAAGTGTCCCAATTATCAGCAAGTTATGGTTGAACACCAAAGATCGGGTGGTACTTTTCAAGGGATTAGTATCCATACTTAGAAGTAGGAGGTAGTGAATATGGATTTCATCATAGGATTTTCTCGTACAAGACATTAGCATGATTTAATTTGGGTTATAGTTGATTGAATGACTAAGTCATCCTATTTTCTACCTTTTAAGACTTCAGATACCACAGAGGATTATGCCAAAATGTATGTATACGAGTTTGTAAGGATTCATGGGATACCCTTAGCCACCATTTCATACGGAGGCACGCAGTTTACTTTACAATTTTGGCAGTCTTCTTAGAAGGGCCTTGGTACAAAGGTTAAGCTTATTACTGTATTTCATCTGTAGACCGATGGTTAGGTTGAATGCATAATTTAGATATTGGAAGACATGCTGATGGGGTGTATTTTTGACTTTAAAGGAATTTGGGATGACCATCTACCTTTGATTGAGTTTGCTTATAATAATAGTTATCATGTTAGAATTTAGATGACTCAATTTGAACTGTTGTATGGGCGTAGGTGCAGGTTACTAATAGGATGGTTTGAGGTTGGTGAACTATCCTTGATTGGGTCGGACTTTATTTTTGAATATTTGGAAAAGGTTTAGTTAATTCGTGAGAGAATGAAAATTGCTCAGAGCCGATAGAAATTTTATGTTGGTGTAAGGAGAAATCTCGATTTTGAAGTGGGTGATTGGGTATTCTTAAAGGTGTCGCCTATGAAGGGAATTATGAGATTCAGAAAGAAGGGAAAGCTGAGTCCCCGATTTATTGGTCCATATGACATAGTGAAGCGTACAGAAGAGGTTTCTTATGAATTGAGTCTTCGATCAGAGTTAGCTGCGGTTCATCCAGTGTTTCACATTTTGATGCTCAAGAAGTGCATTAGAAATCCATCCTTAATAGTTCCTCTAAAGAGTATTGGGGTTAAGGATAACTTGACATATGCGGAGATTCTTGTGGAGATACTTGATAGGAAAGTCCGAAGACTAAGGAATAAGGAAGTAGCATTAGTAAAAGGTCCTTTGGAGAAACCAGCTAGTTGAAGGGGCCACTGACAAAGCTGCATCAGATACGATGACCAAGTATCCTCATATCTTTTCTTCCAAATTATTCCTACTGAAGGTAAATAGTTATTTCCAGCTAAGACTCTTCCTCTATAAGCCCGTTTAAGTATTCTTAAGTCATATTTGTTATTGTGAATGATTGGATCCTTGTGATAGATATAAACTTGATTATATGTTTGGTGTAGAAGTATGATTTATTTTCCAAGTACCAATCCTAGATTAATCACATTCAAGGATGAATGTTTCCAAGGGGGAGATATTGTAATACCACATGTTTGGAAGTCTCAATGCATCATATGATTCATTCTTCTGAGTCATACCTATAATATATGAGTTGTATGTCATATTCATACCCAAGAAAGTGTGAGATAGTCGACATTCTATTCTAGGTTTATGTTGACCCTAGAAGACGTCAAGAATCATACGAGCTGTATGATGTGAAGTCATGAGTTCATGAGTGTAGGCTCCCTAAGATTCTATCTAAGTTATAAGTGGGGGCTACAAGTCATATGGAGATGATACTAGTTGTATGTTACCACTCATATGATGATCCGTGTATACCAAATTTGATTCTTCCAAGCTTAAAATTTGATGGACTTAGTTGTACCCTCACCATATGAGTAGTATGTTTGACTCGTAAAGACTGACGAGCAATTTCTATAAAGTTCAGTTAAAGGGCTTTTTGGTCTTTTTTCTTTTATAACCCCAGTCCATGACCCTCCAATAGACATTATTTCCCCCCTAGTCCTCTATAAAATAACAACACTTTCCTCCTCTTATCATTAAGAACATCAAGATTAGGGTTCCTCTCCCCAAGTTCATCTTTCAAGTCCCAAGGTTAAAGCTCTCTTCATAAGTCAAGAAACTTCAGGTATGTGGGGTTTATGAACAAGGTTATTCTTTAATTCTTGTGCCCAAAGTGCATTGGTTTTGAGACTTAATACTTATTTTTAGTTAGGGTTCATACCCAAATAACCATATTCTTGAAGTATGACACTACTATGTTATTGAAAGCTTCAAGTGCAACAAGGTTTACATATATTTATTTTTTGAACTGTGGGATTTACATTATGATTTGAATTTCATTATCTTGGTTGGGAAATTGTTGAAAGATTTCTAGGTGATTATTGAGAATGATTTTTTGTTATAATTTTCGATGAAACCAAGAATGAATTTTTAGTCCTAAGTACAAGTACTGAGTTTAC